>NC_142503.1:141513809-141816547 GCF_057876585.1 Rhinolophus sinicus
ATGCATCTGATAGGCAATACTTGCTTGAGAGCTTCATCACCAGGTAGGCTAAGGCTTTGTTGCACCTGTATTGCAACAAACATTTTCCATCTGCCCAATCCTGCTTCCAAGTCTTTCTTTCACAGATGTCAATCCCTAATAAACATTGTATACTCTAAACTCCATCTTTGCCTCTACTTCAGAGAGTCTAATTTGTGAGCCCATTTATTCTAGATTCTTCTACCTGACAACAGGGCCAATGCCAGAGTAATTAAGAAAGCATTAACTTTATATCTTTCATCTTCCCATATCCATATTTTACCTTTCATACTGTTCCCTCTCTGCATACCCCAATCTAGAATTTACCAATTACTGTCAAAGCTAACAAAATGGTCTTTTGATGATAAAACTTTAGCTTCCTCCATGATAAACCGGAAGTGCCACCTTCCAATGCATTGTTGAAATGATTTAAAGGAGGTCATAAAAATGGCAGCATGAGGTAAGCCTCTTGAAATCTTCCCTGGAATTTACAACAAATTGAACAACTATAACTCCACAAAGGACTCCCTGCGCAGCAGACAGGCAAAACTAAGAGGTGCACTACTGAAATCATGTAAAGGTGGGCAAATTGCATGAATGGGGGCAGGGGCCGGGAGGAGGGAAGGCAGAAGTGTGGAGACGGGGCTGCGGAGGCGCAGGACACAGACCTAGCTTGGTGCTTTCAGTTTGCTGCATTCCAGAACTACTGCAGCTGTGGGAAAGGGAACAACTCGGACTGCTATGGCTCCGCTTAAGGCCCACAGGGCTGAGAGGATAGCATATAAATGGCTGAACCCAGCACTCATGGCAGAGACCTCGGAGCAAACACTGAGGGAAGAAGGCTGAAGACGGTTGTTTAAGCACACACTGCCCAGCAGAGAATGTAAGCCATAGGCACTGAGACTAGCTGCCACTTCCCTACCACCCAGATTTTGCCCCGCCCTCACCTGCCCAGTGCTAGAGGCGGAACCGTAGCAGTGTCAGATCAAAAGAACAGAATATTTGCAGTTTTGAGAACTGTGGTCCACAGACACGGAATTGCAGCCCCACTAGGACCAGCAAAGAGGAGGGAGCTGTGGAAGCAGGACTTGCTGTGGCCATTACTCTGGGCCACATTTCACAACCCACTCCACCCCTATCCCCACCTATCTGGGCGGATCCCTGCAGGAGTAAACAGAGTTGCTGAAACACATGGGCTCTGAATCTGGTGAATGAAGAGTTTTGGAACTTCAGAAGCTCTCCACATCCCACCATGGGGGTGGTGCCTTATGACCCAAGTGAACTGTGCACAGAGGAGAGGCCCGCCTTCCAGGGAATCACCCCATTGTGTGAGAAGCCAGAATAGTGCAGAGACAACATAACACTACAGTGTGAGAGAGAATAAAAGGCTGCAGTCGAAAATAAAATAAAACATTCAACCAACACCGACTGGAAAACGAAAGAGAGACCTCTTTCTATCAATCTGTTGCAGAACCCACTCCTATAGATATCTAGGAAGAGAAATAATAAATCATTAATTGCCATGAATAACCAAGGTAATAAGACAACTCAGAAAGAAAATAAAAAGTCTCCAGAAAATGAACTTAAAGACATGGAAATATGTGACTTAAATGACAGAGAATTCAAGGTTGCTGTACTGAATAAACTTAATGAGATGCAAGAAAACACAGCCAGGCAGTTTAATGAACTCAGAAACACAAAGAAAAAAATGAACATTTTACTGAAAAATTGAAATTTTAAAAAAGAACCAAATAGAATTTCTGAAGATTACGAATTCAATAAAAGAAATGAAGAATGAAATAGCCAGCTTAGGTAGTAGAGTTGACCAGATGAGGAAAGAATCAGTGACATTGAAGATAGAAATCTGGAAATGACATGGATGGAAGAAGAGACTTGAGTCTTAAAAGAAATAAAAGAACTCTAAAAGAATTTTCTGACTCCATCAGAAATAACAATATAAAAATAATGGATATACCAGAAGGGGAAGAAAGAGAGAAGGGAACAGAGAGTATACTCAAACAAATAGTTGATGAGAACTTCCCAAACTTGTGGAAAGAACTGAATCCTCGAATCCAAGAAGCAAATAGAATACCTAATTACCTCACCCTCAACAGGTCTTCTCCAAGGCATATTGTATTGAAACATTTTGTATTGAAGCTGTCAAAACACAACGACAAAGAAAGAATCCTCAAGGCAGCCAGGGAAAAGAAGAAGGTAACCTACACAGGAAAGCCCATTAAAATATCATCAGAGTTTTCAGCAGAAACTATACAAGCCAGGAAGGAGTGGAACCAAATATTCAAACTATTGAAAGATAAATTATGACCAGAGAACAATATACCCAGCAAAGATATCCTTTAGACATGAAGGAGGAATAAAGACCTTTCCAGACATACAGAAGCTGAGGGAATTTTCTAACACCTGACCTGCACTACAAGAAATACTGAAGGAGGCTATTTGACCAGCATAAATAGGGATAATTTGTGACAACCAAAACATAAAAGGGGGGGGGGGGGAGAGTAAAGGCCTGAACCAAAATATGGGAATGGAGAAAGTAAGAATGCTGAAGAAAATGGAATACTCTAAATATCAAACTTACTTTTATATAACCTTAATGGTAACCACTCATAAAAAAATCCAGAACTAAATTATACAATGTAATAAAAGAAGAAACAGAGGGAAAAATCATAGAATACCACCACACAGAAATAACAGACAACAAAAAGGCAAAGAAACAATGGAGACACAGTCTTACCAGAAAACCAAAGGTAGAATGATAGGAGATCCTCACATATAAATAATCACCCTAAACGTAATTGACTGAACTCACCAATAAAAAGGCACAGAGTAGCAGATTAGATAAAAAAACTAAACCCAACCATATGCTGCCTCCAGAGACACATCGCAGCTATAAGGACAAATATAGACTCAAAGTGAAAGGGTAAAAATTGACACTCCAAGCAAACGGCATCCAGAGGAAATCAGTGTATCCACACTGACATCAGACGAAACAGATTAAGGATAAAAAAGGTAACAAGATACAAAGATGGATATTTCATGATAAGGGGGACTATACAACAAAAAGACATAACTGTCATCAATATTTGTGCGCCCAATCAGGGAACACCGAAATATATCAAGCAACTACTAACAGAACTAAAGGGAGAAATTGACCAAAACACAATTATAGTACGGGACCTAAATACATCATTGACAGCTATGGATAGGTCATCCAAAATGAAAATAAAGAAAGAAATAGGAACCCTAAATAAAACATTAGATTAAATGGATATTATTGACATTTATAAATCATTTCATCCTAGAACATCAGGTAATGCATTTTTTTTTTTTTTTTTTTTTTTAGTGTAAATGGAACATTCTCAAGGATAGACCACATATTGGGACATAAAACTAGCCTCAGCAAATTTAAGAAGATTGAAATCATACCAAGCATATTCTGTGATTACAAGGCTTTGAAATTGGATATCAACTGTAAAAAGAAAGCAGGACAAATTACAAATATGTGGAGATCAAACAACATACTTTTAAAGAATGACCAGGTCAAAGAAGAAATAAGAGGAGAGATCAAAAGATACATAGAAACAAATGAGAATGAAAATACATCCTACCAAAATTTTTGGGATGCAGCGAAAGCAGTTTTAAGAGGGAAATTTATATCATTACAGGCCTATCTCAAGAAACAAGAAAAATCCCACATAAATAACCTCATGTTACACCTCAAAGAACTAGAAAAAGAAGAACAAATGAAACCCAAGGTCAGCAGAAGAAAGGAAGTAATACAAATCAGAGCAGAACTAAATGAAATAGAGAACAAAAAGACAATAAAAGAATTAATGTGACAAAGGGCTGGTTCTTTGAAAAGATTAATAAAATTGACAAACCCTTGGCTAGACTCACTAACATAAAATGAGAAAAGACACTAATAAAAAAATCAGAAATGAAAGAGGGGCAGCTGTCACAGAAGCTACAGAAATACAAAGGATCATCCAGGAATACTATGAAGGACTATATGCCACCATATTTAATAACCTACAAGAAATGACAAGTTCTTAGAAACATATAGTATTCCTAGGCTGAATCATAAAGAACTGGAAAGTCCAAATAGACCAATCACCAGTCAGGAAATTGAATCAGTCATCCAAAACCTTCCCAAAAGCAAAATTCCGGGACCAGATGATTTCACTAGTGAATTCTACCAAACCTTCAAAGAAGATCTAATACCTTTTCTACTGAAACTCTTCCAAAACATTGAAGAAGAGATAATACTCCCTAACTCATTTTATGAGGCCAACATTACCCTGATACCAAAACCTGGTAAGGATAACACACAAAAAAAGAAAACTACAGACCAATATCTCTGATGAATACAGATGCAAAAATCCTAAACAAAATTCTAGCAAATCAAATGCAACAATGCATTAAAAAGATTACTCATTACAACCTAGTGGGGTTCATTTCAGGGACACAAGGATGGTTCAACATATGAAAATCCATCAATGTGTTACATCACATAAACAAAATAAAGGACAAAAATCATATGATTATATCAATTGATGCAGAAAAAGGATTTGACAAGATACAACATCCATTTATGATTAAAACACTTAATAACATAGGTATAGAAGGAAAATACCTTAACATAGTAAAGGCCATATATGACAAACCCTCAGCTAATCTCATAATTAACAGTGAAAAACTGGAGCCCTTTGCTTTACATTCAGGAACACGACAGGGCCGTCCCTATCACCTCTGCTTTCAATATAGTGTTGGAAGTGCTCGCCAGAGCAATCAGGCAAGAGAAAGAAATAAAATGCATCCAAACTGGGAATGAAGAAGTTAAATTATTACTTTTTGCAGCTGACATAATGCTGTATATAGAAAACCCTAAAGATTCCACCAAAAAGCTATTAGAAACAATCAACGAATACAGTAAAGTTGCTGGCTACAAAATCAACATACAAAAGTCTATTGCATTCCTATATACTAACAATGAAATCTCAAGAAAAGAAATAGAACAAAACAATTCCTTTTGCAGTTGCAACAAAAAGAATAAAATACGTAGGAACAAACTTAACCAAGGATGTGAAAGATCTATATGCTGAAAACTATAATACATTTTTAAAAGAAATTGAAGAAGACACAAAGAAATGGAAAGACATTCGTGCTCATATATTGGAAGAATCAACATAGTTAAAATGGCCGTATTATCCAAAGCAATATACAGATTTAATGCAATCCCCATCAAAATCCCAGTGGCATTTTTTAAAGAACTAGAACAAAACATCATCCGATTTGTATGGAACCACAAAAGACCCGGAATAGCCAAAGCAATCCTAAGGAAAAAGAACAATACTGGAGGTATCATATTCCCTGACTTCAGCTTGTACTACAGGGCAACAATAATGAAAACAGCATGGTGTTGGCAGAAAAACAGACACACAGATCAACAGAATATAATTGAGAACCTAGATATAAACCCACATAAATATGGACAGATAATCTATGACAAAGAAGCCAAAAACATACAATGGAGAAAAGACAGCCTCTTCAATAAATGGTGCTGGGAGAATTGGAAAGCCATGTGCAAAAGAATGAAACTGGACTGCTATCTGTCCCATGGTACCAAAATTAATTCAAGATGGATCGAAGACCTAAGCATAAGATGTGAAACAATAAACTGCATAGAAGAAAACGTAGGTACTAAGCTTATGGACCTTGGGTTCAAAAAGCATGAATTTGACTCCAAAGACAAGGGAAGTAAAAGCTAAAATAAATGAATGGGACTATGTCAAACTTAAAAGCTTCTGCACAGCAAAATAAACCATTGACAAAATAAAGAGGCAACCAAATGAATGGGAGAAGATTTTTGCAAACAACGCCTCCGATAAGGTGCTAATATCTAAAATATTCAAGGAACTCATACAACTCAACAACAAAAAAATCAAAGAATCCAATTGAAAAATGGGCAGAGGACCTGAAGAGACATTTCTCCAAAGAGGACATACAAATGGGAAATAGACTTATGAAAAAATGCTCAATATCACTAATCATCAGAGAAATGCAAATAAAAATCACAGAGATTCACCTCTACCCCAGTTGAAATGGCTATCATCAACAAGACAAATAGTAACAAGTGTTGGAGAGGCTGTGGAGAAAAAGGAATCCTGATACACTGTTGCTGGGAATACAGATTGGTGCAGCCACTATGGAAGGCAGTGTGGAGGTTCCTCAAAAAATTAACACTAGAATTACCATACGACCCAGCAATCCCTCTCCTGGGTATCTACCCAAAAAATGTGAAAACATTTATCCATAATGACATGTGTGCTCCAATATTCAATGCAGCTTTATTTATGATGGTCAAGACATGGAAACAACCAAAATGTCCTTCGATAGATGAATGGGTAAAGAAGTTGTGGTATATATACACAATGGAATACTATTCAGCGGTAAGAAATGATGAAATAGTACCATTTGTGACAACATAGATGGACCTTGCGATTATAATGCTAAGCGAAATAAGTCAGACAGAAAAAGTAGAGAATCATATGATTTCACTGATATGTGGTATATAAAACTGAAAACCACAAAAGTTCAAGACAAACAACTGAAAGAATAAAAACTCATAGACAGAGACAATAGTTTAGGAGTTACCAGAGGGTAAGGGAGGAGTGGGGAGCGGGGCTCTAGAAGAGGGTAAACTGGTTCTAATATATGGTGATGGAAAGAGAACTGACTCTGGGTGGTGAACACACAATGTGAGATATAGATCATGTATTACAGAATTGTACACCTGAAATCTATGTAACTTTACTACCAATTGTCACCCCAATAAACTTTAATTAAAAAAAGAGAAATGATTAAAAGGAGACAATTAAAAGAATATGTATTGTGGTATGTGGCAAACAGATGTCTTTAGTCACCATTAAATTTAATCTTGTAAAATCAGTAGTTTGAGGTGTTTTAGGCATATCCACATTGGGCTGGAATGTGAGAGTTAATGTTAAAACTGAATCCCCAGAAATGACTTCAACCAGAATATATTACCCCCCAAAAGAATAAAATACTTTTAGAGGTAGGGAGAGAGGGTGAATCTACATGTGTTCGTTTATATGGGTTCTAATTCATCTGTTGGTTAATACGGTATATGCAGATGGCACAGACATTGGCTGAAATGCTGACTCAGTATTCAAGTTGCATATACCTAATTTGGATGAATTTATTGAATTATACACTTCTCTAAACCTTTAGAGATCTAGGTAGTCCAAAATATGGTATCATGTAACATCAAAAAGCCATTTTTTAATTAAATGTATCAGTTCACTCTTTTATGATACCTACATAACAGACATAAAAGGAAAAATCTCTTATTGCAAGACAACCAGAGGTAATTTACACATTTAGTACCAGAGTGACTCAAATTTTCCCATAAAGGAAAAATTTGAAGCTGAATTAGCACACAACTCCTCCCTCTCCATCCAAACCAGTTTCTTCCACTGTAAAAGGACTCAAGTTTCTTAATATACTATTACCTCTGCTACCACCATGCTAAAGTGGCCAAGGTGTGACATGGAAAGAGCTCAAAGATTAGCTTCAGCATTCCAAGGAGAAGTATACGAGACCATACACGGCAGCACTCTGTGAGGTGACCTGGCTTGGCTGGTAACATAATAGATTTCTATTTGGCCTGCTTTGATTTAACAAGGAACTTTGAGGTGGTATTCAGGACAAACTGAACACTATAGAATTTTATGGCCTCCTCCATGCTTTCCCTTCAGGGCTATTCACACTTTTGTCAGACTCTGACTTGGTAGGTTCCCAACTCATATTGTAATTAGCTTGGGTACAGATCATGTTAGGTCTTCAAGTCTTGCCCAGACTAGTTGGAGCCATATAGAATTAGAGCTACAGCTTCCAAGGTGTATTCCAAAAGTTCATATCGAATAGCTGCCTAAGAAGAGAAAAATATCTCAGCCCTACCAGAGCTGAGTGGTTTTTGTTCTTTTTATTTGGTGTGAAAATGTTAAAAAGAAGGGCAAAATTGCTTGGCAGGACTTGTTTTCCCTTCAGAATTAAATAGTCAGTCTTTTTTCTACTCAGAATTACCATGCTTCTATCAGGAAACTAACTGAAGTGCTTATCCAATGCCAGAAGAAAAAACATTTGAAGAATGTTACATATCAGTGAAAATGAACTAACTTCACATGTACGCAAAAGTACACAAAGTAGTCTTAAACAATGTCAAATGAAAGAAAAACAAGTCCCAGATGACTCCACACCATGACAATTTTAGCAAGTACAGAAATAAGCAAAGGTAGATGTATTAAGGCTTATAGGTAATAGTTATTTTAAAAGTAAATAATTCAGAGAATGGTTATCAGGTAGAATGTGAGGATAGAAGCAGAGGCATGGGTAGGGATGTAAAACAGGAATATAAAAGATATTTTAAATGTTGATTTGGATGTTAGACTCATTGGTTTGTTGTATAACCTATATACAGAAGAACATACCAATATTACATACCAATATGCAAGGGAATTAAGTAATGTTCACATTTCTTTGTAACATGAGATCAGGTGAAAACATATCATCTTAGGCAGTGGGGTTGGGACCCAGGCTTTCTTAATATTACATAGAAGGAAAAATAGTTTGGCTTTTAGCTGTCATCCAATAGGTCAACTTTGGTTCTTTGAACTTGTAGCAACTTTACACTAACCATCTGTTCCATATATAATGGCACCTTCTCTTTGGGCAGCTAGATATCTGTAGCCAAGTTATTTCACCCTATCAAAGACAACTCCGGAGAAATTCTAAAATCTTAGCATGGAAACATGTAGCCTTCTATATTACATTGCAGTATGACTGATGGGGTTTCTTAGTTGCTTCTTGATGTTTGTCTAAGACAGAGAAATGTTCTTTTACCTTCAGTTCCAGCAAAAGGGCTCCTTAGGAACAAGGGAAAGCCTGGGTCCCAACCCCACTGCCCAAGATGATATGTTTCACCTGATCTCATGTTACAAAGAAATGTGAACATTACTTAATTCCCTTGCATATCTGCCATCAGAAAGAACTCTGATAATATAAGTCAGAACTATACATACTCCCTCACTCTCCACAGTCACATTTGATTGGATGTGTACTGACTCTCTTGAACTATGTGATGTTGGATTTCATCTGGATACCCAAGCCTTTGTAGGATCAAACTAAGAAAGTATATGAATCTGTTGGTTTGTCAAACATAACACTTGCTAGACTCAGCACTAATAGAACCTAGTGAATGTGATGACTCCTTTATTATAGACAAAAGACATAAGAATTATCCCATTAATCTTAAGTCAAGATAGTAGGTACTATTACCTCCATTTGGAGGAAGAGGAGTTGAGGCACAAAGGTTAAGTTATGCTATGTAACCGTCTTAAAACCATGGAGCTAAAATTTCAACCTTGACTATCTGATTCCTGAACTCTTATTCTTAACACCATACTCTACTGCTTCCAAAGGTTAGCCAAATGTCATGCCAGTATAAATGGATTATTGCTTTCCCTAAGAGGGCCCCAGGGTATCAAATCAATTGGGCAGCTGTCTTCTTTTAAGTCATCTAAGTTCTCTTAGAACTGAGGCAAGTCAAAGAATCAAGTACAAAGGTTCTACCTAAACCATTCATTCATAAGCCCTGCCTAATGATAGCACTGGCTGGGGCCACTAGGGGTGACCACATGCTTTTCTAGACCATTTGCTTAGAATATGAAATGTCTGAAGAATGGAAGCATTAGAACTGTCCTCATTTAAAAACCTGAAGAGAAGGATAGTATTCTAGTTTGGGACACTTCGATATAGAGTGCCATACTTTGGACTCTTCAGTGTTGTTAGCAAGACTTACTGTCTAACATATAGCCTCTAATAGCACTTTCTTGACTGGGAGATTGTTGTATATTTGGATAACATGGACAGGAAGTATAGGGAAAGTGATAGGATCTTAGACAAAAAAGATCAGGCTATTGATGTTGAGCTAGTGAATGTAGGTGACCTTGTCCAGATATTTAGTTTAGACTCCACAACAACAAACACAAATCTAAGATCTCAATAAGTTAGTGATGAATTAAACCCAATGCAAATGAGGATGAAGGAGTTGAATATTCCCCAAATAAGAGGGAGACAGGTCTTTTCTGTTACCCGAGCCACATTGAGTCTATACTGGGAATCCTTGCTCTGTTTTGTGACAGACAGATTTTACAACATGACAGCAGCATTACAGAACAGGAAAGGTTGTGGCCCAGTGCCACCACCTCAGGGCCCCTCCCCCTATGCTAAGGGTGTTGGATGATGTGGCATGGGTAAGAGGAAGAGAGAAGTAGAGTAAGCTTGGTGGGATGGTTAAAAGACAGTGGTGCTCTAGTGTTGAGAATAGAACAATAAGGGCAGTAGCTAGAAGGGTGTAGAGGAAAAATGGGAGAAAGGTAGTAGGTGGAAATCATGCAACTATTATCAGGTACTCACTAAAACTACCTGCCTAAAAAGATGCTATTGGTGGTTTTAAGGCACAGGAATGGATGTTCAGCATTTAAATCTTTTTACAGCCATGTTTTAAGACCCTTCCCTCTCTATTTTGTGTTTTTCCAAGACACACTTATGCTCCGGAATTGGTGATTACTCCAGTGTGTCCAATTCTTTCCCTTATACCATCCACACTGTCCAACCCTAGTTTTCATGACCTTCCAGGGTAATGCCAACCTCCTGACAGCCATGTGAGGTCAGACCAGAGCTCCTGACTATTTTGTTACTAAAAAGGCTGAAAAACCCTAGATGCTGGTACACTGTTATACCAGATATTTCCCTAAATAGAAGGAATTCAACTGTACATTGAATAACTTTGAGGGATAGACCTCCAGCTTCTAGGAGAAGAGGTCTTTTTCCTACCCAGGAGAGAATTTATTTACATTGCTTAATGCCCTTCTATCCTCCTTAGGACACACGATCTACTTCACATGGCCCCAAACAAGTGGTAAAGGAGTGCTTTACAAAGAGAATAAGATGTTCCACAGTGGTCTAAGGACAAGTACAAGGCCTCAGCCCACTGTGCTTATTCTGAGGAGAAACCTCCAGGTGAAGGGCCCAGCTCCTGTCTCTACAGTTGATCCAGCCATATCTGCTGCACCAGAAGGAAGAGTGCTTATTACAGTCCCAGTAACAGAACCAATCAACCATCTCCATTCTTTCCCCTCATTCCAGTGTCTCCTAGCAGTTGTGTGGTAGGACACAAAGGTGTATCATTGTTCACCAAAGCACATGGAAACAGACCCTCCTATGTTCCTGCTGCTCTGATAGCAGTAAGAGAACTATGCAGAATGAGAAGGCAGGGTTCCTATCTGCATGCTGTAACACTTTGCTTTCCCCAAATGACCCAAATGTTAGCTTTCTACCTGGAATATTGGAAACCTTTTCGGCAGGCTTATAGAAATCATGGAGAAGGGTAACAAAATTATTCCTCTTCCTTTATCTTAACACTATTAAAGGAAAGCTTTAATATTGTAAAAATGGTAAGGAGGTTTTTAAAGAAAATTGAAAGAGATTCCACTTCAGATAAAGGCAGGTAGCACTGAGTTTCCCTGACACATAAGCAGGCCATGGTGGTCATTGTGCTGAATGACACCAGCTTGCATGTTTCTCTTATGTAAGCTCTCAAAGCAAAGGGCCTACAACAAGAGTGCTATGTAGTTTCCACCTTTTCCAAAAACTGAAGTGAAAAAAGTTATTTTCAACTGCAGTACTGATGATGCCTCTTTGAAAAAATTCAAGTAGATTTCTTGGATCATGTTTTCTTCACAACACACAACTTTGCTCAGAAAATGCATCTATAGTTTTCCTTCTGTCACATTTGTCAGATGCTTATTGCTATTTGGAGTCCTCTGTGAAGCTTACGATTACAAATTTTGCGAGCACTCTTCTTAGAGCACACCATCTGCTTCACATGGACCCTAAACCAGTAAGCAAAAGAGATCTTTCGGAAGAGTACAAGGTGTTCTCCTGTTTCTACACTGTGAGTGTAAATTGGAATAACAGCTTTTACTTCCAAATTCTATCATTGTTGATGGGCTTACTGGCACAACTTTCTTTGCCTTTGTGTCAGATGAGTGCTTATATCTCAGGTGCCCTTTGGATAGTCCACAGTCCATGCCTTCATTTTCAACACCCTTAGAGCACTTACCAGAGGCTTCCTTCTCCCAGAAGCAGAGGGCAACCTCCATTCCCCAGGTTTGCTTAGTTGATACCTCCTTGACTGTAACATATTAAGGAAGTTCCAATGTGAAGTCACAGTGAATCAATCAGCCTCATCTACAATCCTGTCCATTAGCTTTAAGAATGAGCCTATACATTGGTTTCAGTCAAGCCCCCTGCACAACCATAAGAAACAAACACAGAATCTAGCACTAAGAGAAAAACTAATTTGACCATGTGGACAGAGATTCAAACTATTACTAGAAACAGAACCAGTGAAGTCATGCTCTTCACTCAGATTGAATTGGGTTGTATGGAACTTACAAGGGCAAGTGGCACAGACATATTGCGCAATAAAGATCCTAAAGGCTGAGACCAAATGCCAGAGGCATTCCAGCTGTCCTGAGTAAATTCCAACCATGAACATTCTGCTCTTCAGATGGTCTGATGAGTTTGTGTTAGTGATGTGAGGACAGCAGCTCCAACAAGCATCTGTATATGCAAGATCCCAAGTTTCACATGTGCCAGTTAATCAACATCATTTGTCAGATTGTTCAGGAAATCGACTATTTAAATGCAAAGACCATCATTTATAGAGGCATAGAATTAAACAATACATTTCTCTATGAAGGTTTCTTGATGAAAACTGGCAATTTTGGCTTTGCAACATGGAGACAATGGGATCTTTGTGGAATTATTCTCAGCAGGTAGAAGGGTCTAGTTGCTTTGTTTTCTGAATGGCCCCATAGAGGATCCTAATTGTAAGACCATCAACCAGTTTGTTCCAGTTCACAATATATTTCTTTGGCATTGTGTTATATGAGTGTATCCTGCAGAAGCTGCCTCTCTCACACAGCCAAGATCAGATAATCTTTATGTTGGGCCAAAGGCACGACTCCTCTAAATACTAGTAAGCTAAACAGTCCCAAAGTAATTCAGAAGATTGTAGCAGACAATATTAAAAACATTAAGAAAGAAAAATCTCACTCCTTCTAGATTCTATCATCCAATACCCTTAACTATCCAATACCCTTTACCAAAGATCAACTGTAGGCATCACTGCACTGAGAAGCCCTCACTGATGGTGTAATACTTATACACTTCTAGACTGCCTCTCCTAGTCTTAACATGCACTTGAACTTACTTGCAGAATGCTAGGGGAAGAAGGATGGGTGGCAGAGACACCACCCTTCTGCTCCATTTCCACAGGACCAGAGAAGTTGCTATAAGGATACTTACAGTTCATCTTCTAGAATATTCGTAGGGCCATAACTTGACATTGCCTGTTTACCCTTTGTAGCTATGGGATAAAGAAGCCATTTGCAATTCTGGTTTGTTCTGTCTTCTTCCCTGTCCATGAGCCAAGCCTAATCCACTTCTACAAATGGGCACTGAGAGGCACCCATCTGTTAACTAAATGACCATTTTTGGAAAGAAAATAAGCAAAGCACTTAGAGGAAAACTTATGAAGACTTCTAAAGTAAAAGTGGCAACTAATCCTGCTTCTGAGTGGAGCAACACATTTGGAAACAAGCCATTTCAGGAATGTTTATCATGGAAAGGACTTTGTATCAGGGAAATAAGACCTGGGCACCAAAGAGGAAGTTTTTCACATAATGTACCAGACAAATCCAGTCTGTCCAGACTTCTCTTGACTAAAGGAATCCACTTTTATACCATGGGCACTTGCTCTACAAAGCACTATGAGGGTTATATTAGGATGGTGTTCCAGGTAAACTACTTGACCTGTCTTTCTGTCTCCCTTCGCTCAAGAGAAATGGAGAGTGGGAAGCATTCTGCTTATTTCATATAACTGGAATGATGCAATATGTGACTTTTGTGTCTGACTTCTTTGACTTAGCATAATGTTTTCCAAGTTCATCCAAGTTGTAGCATGTATCAGCACTTCGTTCCCTTGTATGGCTGAATAACATTCCATTATAGGGATATGCATCACACTGTTTATTTATTCACCAGTTGATAGACATTTGGGTTGTTTCTACTTTTTTGGCTATTCTTAATAGTGCTTCTATGACCCTTCATGTACCAGCATTTGTTAGAATATGTGATCTCAATATATAGTTGACCCTTCAACAACACGGTTTAACTGTATGGGTCCACTTATACAACTTTAACACCAATTTAACAACTATCCATGAAAATGCCTTCATGAGAGGGTTCTGGAATCCAGGGGAGAGGTTACAGCACTCAACTAGAGCACAGAAAAGAGAAAAGATGCATTAAGAAGATTAAGAAGAACAGTTTCACTTTACCAATATCACCTGTACCCTAAGCCAGAATAGCACATGAACCAAGGGAGCTCCCTTCAGCCAATAGTTCTCCAATGGAGGAAAGAGAGCAAAGTTAACATCCAAGTTCCTCAGCCTTTTGGGGAGCTAGTTAAGAGACCTACTTTTATTGTACCTCACCCAGAACACTGAGGGAATTTAAATGGCTAGATTGCCTGGGGGCAGCTAAAAACACAGAAAAGGGTAGGGGCTGTCAACTATTAGCACATGGATCTCAACAGCTGACCTCTGACTCCATGGCAGAAGATCTGCCTGCCCATGGATACTGGTACCAGTCCAATCTGCTCACACAACCTAGCACCAGGACTATCCACTCATGGAAACTTGCATTTGACCTTCCCCCCACAGACACTGGCATTGGGCCTACATGGACCCTGCCAGCCAGCCCACCTGCAAACTCTACCACCAGCCTGCCAGAATTTTTTGTCAGCCTGACTAGTGAAGGGCTTTTCATGATGAACACAGTCTATAGAGACTGAGAGACGTGACTATTTATTCACATGTGCAGATACCAGTACAAGGCTACCAGGATCATGGAGAATCAGGGAAACATGATTCCACCAAATGAACAAAATAAAGCTCCAGCAACTGGCCCTAAAGAAATGTGGATCTATAAAATACCTAACAAAGAATTAAAAATAATCATCTTGAAAATCTCAGTGAGTTACAAGAAAAGACAGATAGACAACTAAATTAAAGTAAGAAAAAAATACATGAATAAAATGAGAAATTCAACAAAGAGACAGAAACTATACAAAAGGAATCAAACAAATTCTGGAGCTGAACTGAACACACAAAATATCAACAGAGAGTTTCTACAGCAGGCTCAGTCAAGCAGAAAAAAGAATCAGTGAATTGAAAGACAAATCATTTGAAATTATCCAATCAGAGAAATAAAAATAAAGAATGGAAAAGAACGAAGAAAGCTTACAGAGCTTACAGAATACCAGTAAGTGAAAAAGTATACACATTTTGGAAATCCAAAAAGTAGAAGAGACAGAGAAAGGGGTAGAAATCTTATTTAAAGGAAGCATGACTAAAAGCTTTCCAAATCTGGGGAGGAAAATGGACATATAGATTCATCAAGCCTAAAGAATCCAAATAGGTAGAACTGAAAGAGGTTTTTATTGAGAGGAATTATAACTAAATTGTCAAAATTCAAAGACTAAGATAATTTTAAAGCAGCAGAAGAAATGCAACTCACCACATACAAGTTAACACCAATAAGACTCTTAGCAGATTTCTTAGCAGAAACTTTGCAGGCCAGGAAAGACTGGAGTGATATAGTTAAAGTTCTGAGAAAAAAAGTGGATTAAATTCAACAATCAAAAAATATAGAGTAGATAAATGCATTAAAGCACTAGCCAACCAAATGCTGTCTACAAGAGAGTCACTTCACATTTCAGGACACACATAGGCTGAAAGTGAAGGGATGGAAAAAGACATTCCATGAAATAGGTAACCAAAAGAGAGCCAGAATTGCTACTTATATGAAGGTAATTACATAATGATAATAGTGACAATTCACCAGGAAGATGTAACAATTATAAATATATATGCATCCAACCTTAGTGTGTGTGTGTGTGTGTGTGTGTGTGTGTGTATCAAACATTTGTAGATCTGAAGACAAATATAGATAACAACACGATGATAGAAGGAGTCTTCAATATATTATTTTCAATAATCCAGACAGAATATCAATAAGGAAATGGCAGACTTGAACAAAACTATAGCTCAAATAGTCCTAACAGGTATACACAGAACATTTTACCCAGCAGCATCAGAACACATGTCCTCACAATGGAACATTCTCTAGTATAGATCTCACATTAGGTCACAAAACAAGTCTTAACAAATTTAAGAATACTGAAATCATTTCAAGTATCTCATCCAACCACATGGGATATAATTATAAATCAATAACAAAAGGAAAATAGAAAAGCTAATAAATATATGGAAATTAATCACACTTTTGAAGAACCATTGGGTCAAAGAAGAAATCAAAAGGGAAATAAAAATAATCTTGAGACTAAAGACAATGGAAACACAATGTACTATAACTTATGGGATGCAGCAAAAGAAGTACTAAAAGAGAACATTATAGCAATGAAAGTCAACATTAAAATAGAAGAAAGATCTCAAATAAACAACCTAGATTACTCAGTGAACTAGTAAAAGAACTAAGCCTAACATTAATAGAAGGAAGGAAATAATAAAAATTTCAGCAGAAATAAATCAAATAAAGAATAGAAAACTCAATAAAATTAAAGGTGGTTTTTTTTTGTTTGTTTGTTTTGTTTTTAAGATAAACAAAACTGACAAACCCTTATTGACTAAATAAGAAAAAAACCAAGAAGAGTCAACTAAGTAAAATCAGAAGTGGAAGAGGAGACATTTCAACTGGTGCCATAGAAATAAAAAAAGATCATAAAGGACTATCATGAACAACTACAAACTAATAAATTGACAATCTAGAAGAAATGCATAAATTTCTAGAAATATATAACTTACCAAGAATAAATTTTTAAAATGTATAAAAATCTGAAAAGAGGGCAATAACAAATAAGGCTATTGAGTCAGTAATTAAAAAACTCACATAAAGAAAAGCCCAGGGCTATATCTAAGAAGTGACATCATAAAAATGGTGGCATGAGGTGAGTCTCTTGAAATCTCCCGACATTTACAACAAATTGAACAACTATAACTCCACAAAGGACTCCTTGCGTAGCAGATAGGAAAGACTAAGAGGTGCACTACTGAAATCACCTAAAGGTGGGCAAATTGCACGAGTGGGGGAGGAGGGAAAGGTGAAGTGCGAAGACAGGACCTAGTGGGCACTGGATGCAGACCTAGCTCAGTGCTCTGAGCTCACTGCATTCCGGAACTATCACAGCTGTGGGAGAGGGAAGAACTCAGACTGCTAGGGCTCTGCTTAAGGCCCACAGGGCTGAGGGGACAGAATATAACACGGCTGAACCCAACGCTCACGGCAGAGACCTTGGAGCAAAGATTGAGGGAAGAAGGCTGACAATGGAGGTTTAAGCCCTCACTGCTTCAGGGAATGGAAGCCTTAGGCGCTGAACCTAGCCGCCCCCTCCCTACCCTCCCCCGCCGCCCCGCTGCCACCTGCCTAGTGCTAGAAGGGGAAGAGTAGCAGTGTCAGATCAAAATAACAGAATATTTGCAATTTTGAGAACTGTGGTCCACAGACACAGATTTGCAGCCCAACTAGTTCCAGAAAAGGGAAGGGAGATATGGAAGCAGGACTGGCTATGGTGGTGGTCCTCGCCAATACTCTGGGCCACCTCTTACAGCCCACCCCACCCCTATCCACACCTATCTGGGTGGATCCCTGCAGGAGTAAACAGAGCTGCTGAAACACATGGGCTCTGAATCTGGTATAGGAAGAGCTTTGGAACTTCAAAAGCTCTCCACATAACCCAAGGAGGTGGCACCATATGACCCAGGCAAACTGTTCACAGAGGAGAAGCCTGCCATCCAGGGAATCACCCCATTGTGTGAGAAGCTGGAATAGTGCAGAGAATACAACACTACAATGTGAGAGAGAATAAAAGGCTGCATTAGGAGAGAAAATTAAACATTCTACAAACACCTAATGGAAAACAAAAGACAGACTTCTTTGTATCAACCTGTTGCAGAACCCACTCCTGTAGATGTCTAAGAAGAGAATAAATAAATCATTAATTGCTATGAATAACAAAGGTAACAAGACAGCTCAGAAAGAAAATGAAAAGTCTCCAGAAAATGAACTTAGAGACATGGAAATATGTGACTTAAATGCAGAGAATTCAAGATTGCTGTTATGAATAAACTCAAGGAGATACAAGAAAACACAGACAGGCAGTTTAATGAACTCAGAAACACATTCAAAGAACAAAATGAACATTTTACCAAAAAATTGAAATTTTAAAAAAGAACCAAATAGAATTTCTGAAGATTACGAATTCAATAAAAGAAATGAAGAATGAAATAGCCAGCTTAGGTAGTAGAGTTGACCAGATGAGGAAAGAATCAGTGACATTGAAGATAGAAATCTGGAAATGACACAGATGGAAGAAGAGACTTGAGACTTAAAAGAAGTGAAATAACTCTATAAGAATTTTCTGACTCCTTCAGAAAGAGCAATATAAGAAAACTGGATATACCAGAAGGGGAAGAAAGAAAGAAGGGAACAGAGAGTATATTCAAACAAATAGTCGATGAGAACTTCCCAAACTTGTGGAAAGAACTGGATCCTCGAATCCAAGAAGCAAATAGACTACCTAATTACCTCACCCTCAACAGGTCTTCTCCAAGGCATATTGTATTGAAGCTGTCAAAACACAACGACAAAGAAAGAATCCTCAAGGCAGCCAGGGAAAAGAAGACGGTAACCTACACAGGAAAGCCCATTAGAATATCATCAGATTTTTCAGCAGAAACTCTACAAGCCAGGAAGGAGTGGAACCAAATATTCAAACTATTGAAAGAGAGAAATTATGAGCCGAGAATAATATACCCAGCAAAGATATCCTTTAGACATGAAGGAGGAATAAAGACATTTCCAGACATACAGAAGCTGAGGGAATTTTCTAACACGTGACCTGCACTACAAGAAATACTGAAGGAGGCTATTCGACCAGCATAAATAGGGATAATTTATGACAACCAAAACATAAAAGGGGGGAGAGTAAAGGCCTGAACCAAAATATGGGAATGGAGAAAGTAAGCATGCTGAAGAAAATGGAATACTTTAAATATGAAACTTTCTTTTACATAAGGTTATGGTAATCACTCAAAAAAAAATTGAGAACTGAAATATATAACACAATAAAAGAAGAAACAGAAGGAAAAATCATAGAATACCAACACACAGAAATAATAGACAACAACAAAAAAGCAAGGAAACAATGGAGACACAGTCTTACCAAAAAACTAAAGATAGAATGATAGGAAGTCCTCACATATCAATAATCACCCTAAATGTAAATGGACTGAACTCACCAATAAAAAGGTACAGAATAGCAGATTGGATCAAAAAACTAAACCCAACCGTGTTCTCCCTCCAAGAGACACATCTCAGCCACAAGGACAAACATAGACTCAAAGTGAAAGGGTGGAAATTGACACTCCAAACAAATGGTATCCAGAGAAAATCAGGTGTATCCATACTAGTGTCAGATGAAACAGAATTCATGATAAATAAGGTAACAAGAGAAAACGATGGACATTTCATAATGATAAGGGGGACTATAAAACAAGAAGTCATAACTGTCATCAATATTTATGCTCCCAATCAGGGAGCACTGGAATATACCAAGCAACTACTAACAGAACTAAAGGGAGAAATGGACCAAAACACAATTATAGTATGGGACCTAAATACATCATTGACAGCTATGAATATATCACCCAAACAGAAAATAAAGAAATAGGAACCCTAAATGACACATTAGATGTAATGGACATAATTGACATTTATAGAGCACTTCATTCTAAAACATCAGACTATACATTTTTTTCTAGTGTACATGGAACATTCTCAAGTATAGACCATATATTGAGACATAAAACTAGCCTCAGCATATTTAAGAAGATTGAAATCATTCCAAGGATATTCTCTGATCACAAGGCCTTGAAATTGGATGTCAACTGCAAAAAGAAAGCAGGAAAAACCACAAATACGTGGAGATTAAATAACATACTTTTAAAGAATGATAGGGTCAAAGAAGAAATAAGAGGAGAGATCAAAAGATACATAGAAACAAATGGGAATGAAAACACATCCTACCAAAATTTTGGGGATGCAGCAAAAGCAGTTTTAAGAGGGAAGTTTATGTCATTACGGGCCTATCTCAAGAAACAAGAAAAATCCCAGATAAATAACCTCAGGTTACACCTTAAAAAATGAGAAAAAGAAGAACAAATGAAACCCAAAGTCAGCAGAAGAAAGGAAACAATACAAATCAGAGCAGAACTAAATGAAATAGAGAACAAAAAGACAATAGAAATAATTAATGTGACAAAGATCTGGTTCTTTGAAAAGATTAATAAAATTGACAGAACCCTTGGCTAGACTCACTAAGATAAAAAGAGAAAAGACACTAATAAACAAAATCAGAAATGAAAGACGGTAGGTTATCACAGATGCCACAGAAATAAAAGGATCATCCAAGAATACTATGAAGGACTATATGCCACCAAATTCAATAACCTAGAAGAAATGGACAAGTCCTAAGAAACATATAGCCTTCCTAGACTGAATCATGAAGAACTGAAAAATCTAAATAGACAGATCACTATAAGGACATTGAATCATTCATCCAAAACCTTCCTAAAAGCAAAAGTCTGGGACCAGATGGCTTCACAAGTGAATTCTCCAAACCTTCAAAAAGGATCTAATAACTGTCCTACTGAAACTCTTCCAAATAATTGAAGAAGAGACAGTAGTCCCTAACTCATTTTATGAGGCCAATATTACCCTGATACTAAAACCTGGTAAGGATAACACAAAAAAGAAAACTACAGACCAATATCTCTGATGAATACAGATGCAAAAATCCTAAACAAAATTCTAGCAAATCAAATGCAACAATGCATTAAAAAGATTATTCATCATGACCAAGTGGGGTTTATCCCAGGGTCACAAGGATGGTTCAACATACGCAAATCCATCAAAGTGATACATCACATAAACAAAATAAAGGACAAAAATCATATGATTATATCAATTGATGCAGAAAAAGCATTTGACAAGATACAACATCCATTTATGATTAAAACACTTAATAAAATAGATATAGAAGGAAAATACCTTAACATAATAAAGTTCATATATGACAAACACTCAGCTAATTTCATAATTAATGGCGAAAAACTGAAGCCCTCTGTTCTACATTCAGGAACACTCCAGGGCTGTCCCCTATCATCTCTGCTTTTCAACACAGTGTTGGAAGTCCTCGCCAGAGCAATCAGGCAAGATAAAGAATGGAAAGGCATCCAAATTGGAAATGAAGAAATTAAATTGTCACTCTTTGTAGATAACATGATGCTATATAGAGAAAACCCTAAAGATTCCACCAAAAAGCTATTAGAAACAATAAACGAATGCAGTAAAGTTGCCGGCTACAAAATCAACGTACAAAAGTCCATTGCATTCCTATATACTAGCAATGAAATCTCAGAAAAAGAAATAAAAAAGCAATCCTTTTGCAATTGCAAAAAAAAAATAAAATAAAATAAATAAATAAATAAAATACGTAGGGATAAACTTAACCAAGGATGTGAAAGACCTATATACTGAAAACTATAAAACATTTTTAAAAGAAATTGAAGAAGACACAAAGAAATGGAAAGACATTCCATGCTCATGGATGGGAAGACTCAACATAGTTAAAATGGCTGTATTACCCAAAGCAATATACAGATTTAATGCAATCCCCATCAAAATCCCAATGGAATTTTTTAAAGAAATAGAACAAAAAATAATCAGATTCGTTTGGAACCATAAAAGACCCCGAATAGCCAAAGTAGTCCTAAGAAAAAAGAACAACGCTGGAGTTATCACACTGCCTGATTTTAGCTTGCACTACAGGACAACAATAATCAAAACAGCATGGTATTGGCAGAAAAACAGACACATAGACCAATGGAATAGAATTGAGAACCCAGAAATAAAACCACATAAATATGGACAGATAGTCTTTGACAAAGAAGCCAAAAACATACAGTGGAGAAAACACAGCCTCTTCAATAAATGGTACTGGGAGAATTGGAAAGCCACATGCAAAAGAATGAAACTAGATGGCTATCTGTCACCATGTACCAAAATTAATTCAAAATGAGTCAAAAAGTTTGTATAATACCTGAAACAATAAACTGCATAGAAGAAAACATAGGTACTAAACTTATGGACCTTGGGTTCAAAGAGCATTTTATGAATTTGACTCCAAAGGCAATGGAAATAAAAACTAAAATAAATGAATGGGACTATGTCAAACTTAAAAGCTTCTGCACAGCAAAAGAAACCATCGACAAAATAAAGAGGCAACCAACTGAATGGGAGAAGATTTATGTAACCATGCCTCCAATAAGGGGCTAATATCCAAAATATACAAGGAACTCATACAACTCAACAACAGAAAAACAACCCAATTAAAAAATGGGTAGAGGATCTGAAGAGACATTTCTCCAAAGAGGACATACAAATGGCAAATAGACATATGAAAAAATGCTCAACATCACTAATCATCAGAGAAATGCAAATAAAAATCACAATGAGATATCACCTCACCCCGATTAGAATGGCTATTATCAGCAAGACAAATAGTAACAAGTGTTGGAGAGGCTGTGGAGAAAAAGGAACCCTCATACACTGTTGGTGGGAATGCAGATTGGTGCAGCCGCTATGGATGGCAGTGTGTTATGAACAGAATTACCATATGACCCAGCAATTCCTTTCCTGGGTATCTATCCAAAAAATCTGAAAACATTTATCCATAAAGACAAGTGTGCTCCAATGTTCATTGCAGCTTTATTTACGGTGGCCAAGACATGGGAACAGCCAAAATGTCCTTCGACAGACGAATGGATAAAGAAGTCGTAGTATATATACACAATGGAATACTATTAGGCAGTAAGAAAAGGTGAAATAGGAAGATTTGTGACAACATGGATGGATCTTGAATTATCATGTTAAGCTAAATAAGTCAGACAGAAAAAGCAGAGAACCATATGATTTCACTGATCTGTGGTATATAAACCAAAAACAACAAAAGAACAAGACAAACAAATGAAAAAAAAACAAAACTCATAGACATGGACAATAGTTTAGTGGTTACCAGAGTGTAAAGGGGGAGGGGGTTGATAGATGAGGGTAAAGGGGATCAGATATATGGTGATGGAAGGAGAACTGACTCTGGGTGGTGAACACACAATGTAATTTATAGAAGATGTAATACAGAATTATATACCTGAAATTTATGAATTTATGTAACTTTACTAACAATTGTCACCCCAATAAACTTTAATTAAAAAAAAATAAAGAGGTCTTCACTAAAACACACTATAACCAAATTTCAAAAGACAATTACAGAGGATTTTGAAAATAGCAAGAGAAATGTGACTTGTCACATACAAGGGTTTCCCATAAAACTATCAATGGATTTCTCATCAGAAACCTTGAAGGCCAGGATTAAGAGGGATGATATTTTCCAAGCGTTGAAAGAATAAAGGAAAACTTCTAACCAAGAGTACTATACCTGGCAAAGCTATCCAGAAATGAGCAAAGAATTTCCCAAACAAAAAGCTTAGAGAATTTGTCATAATTAGACCTGCTCTACAAGAATGCTAAAAGGAGTTCTTCAAGCTGAAACTAAAGGGTACTAATTAGAAACATGAAAACATATGACAGTGTAAAAATCATTCTAAAGATAAGGATATAGTCAAATTCAGAATACTCTGAATATTGTAATGGTGTGCATAAATCACTTTTAACTCTAGTATAAAAGTTAAATTAAAAAAAGTAAAATAATGATAACTACAATAATTTGTTAAACTATGCACAACACAAAAAGGTATAAATGCTGATATCGATAGCATAAAATGGGGGCAGAAGTCAAAGTATGGTTTTGTATTCAATCAAAGTAAAGTTGTTTTTAGCATAATTGACTATTATAACAAAATGCTAGTAAACCAAATTCAACATCACATTAAAAGGATCATACACCATAAACAAATGGAATTCACCCCTGGGATGTATGAGTGGTTTAACATACACATATTAATAAATATGATTACCACATCAATTAAATGAAGGATTAAAATTATATGATCATCTCAATGGATGCATAAACAGTGTTTACAAAATTCAACATCTTTTTATGATAAAAATTCTCAACTAGTTAGGTATAGAAAGAAATTACCTCAACACAGTAAAGTCTATGTATGATAAGCCCACAGCTAATATATTCAGTGATGAAAGGTTGAAATCTTTTCTTGTAAGATCAGGAATAAGACAAGGGGCCCTTCACCACTCCTAGTCAACATAGTACTAGAAGTAATAGCCAAAACAATTAGGTAAGAATAAAAAACATAAATAAAAGGCATCCAGATTGGTAAGGGAAAAGTAAAGTTATATTTGTTTGAAGTGACCTGATCTTATATATGAATATAGAAAACCATAAAGACCTTGCCAAAGAACTGTTAGCACTAATAAAATAATTCAGTAAAGTTCCAGGATATGAAATCAACATACAAAAATCAGCTTCATTTCTACACACTAATAGCAAACTATCTGAAAAAGAAATTAGGAAAACAATCCCATTTACAATAGAACCAAATAGAATAAAGTATTTATGACTAAGTTTAACCAAGGAGGTAAAAGAGCTGTATGCTGAAAATTATAAAACATCAATGCAAGAAATTCAAGACACATATAAATTGAAAGATATCCTGTGTTCGATTGGATTAACATTGTTAAAACATTCATACTACCCAAAGTGATCTACAGATTCAATACAATTCTTGTCAAAATTCCAATGGAATTTTTTTTTACAGAAATAGACAAAAAATCTGAAATTCATATGGAACCATAAAAGACTTCTATAGTCAAAGCAATTTTGAACAAGAACAACAAATCTGGAGGCATCCCACTTCTTGATTTCAAATTTTATTATAAAGCTAAAGTAATCAAAACAGTGTGGTACTGGATAACAACACAGAACATTGGAACAGAATAGAGAACTCAGACATAAGCCCATGCATGTGTGGCCAACTAATCTTTGACAAGAGTGCTGCAAATACAAATTTAGGAAAGGATAGTCTCTTTAATAAATGGTATTGGGAAAACTGGGTCTCCACATGCATAGAATGCAAGTGGACTGTTACCTTACATATGTAAAACAAAACAGCTCAAAATGCATTAAAGACTTAAACATAAGACCTGTAACAATAAAACTCCTAGAGAAAACATAGGGAAAACCTCATTGACATTGGTAACACATTTTGGGGTATGATACCAAAAACCCAGGCAACAAAAGCAAAAATAAATTAGTAGGATTATATCAAACCAAAAAGCTTCAGCACAGCAAAGTAAACAAATGAAAAGGCAACCTATTGGAATGGAAGAAAATATTTGCAAATGATATGTCTGGTAAGGTGTTAATATCCTTTACTGGTTCTCACAGGGCTCTCACACTTGTTCCACTATTCCCTTGCCCTAATCACTCTAGAACCAGGTACTACAACTACCCTTTACCACAGAACCCACTGAAATCATTCAAACTAGCCAATACTGAGCCTGTTTACCCTGCCTAGCCTTCCTGTCCTGTGGTAACTACAGTAAAGGCTCTCACTCATGTTTTCCCTTTGCTTACTGTGCCTCCTGACCAACCCACCATTTTCCCATAGCATGTGCTTCCTGTTTCTAGAGATCTGTGAGTATAAAAACTTCTTCCTTTGTGACAGATATTTCCTTGTCTGACTTATTGTACCTGTTTAAAACAAATCCTGGGTACATTTAAAAACAATCCTTTTTATAATTTATGTTATTTGATGTCCAGCTCTCACCTAGCAGTGACCAAAAACTAAGTGGTTGGAATGCACTTGGTTTGCTTACCCCCGTTTCAGGCAAATGACGTATTGAGTACCTAACCATGGCCATTTGATCTACATAAAATGTTCCATAAAGAATGGGTGTTTTGATTTTTCAAATGGCAAAAGTGAGGCTCATAGAGGTTCATTGGCATGTCTGGGGTCACACAGCTGAAGGTGCGGTGCAGAGCCAAGCCTGTCTGATGGTGGCACAGCAGGAGATCCTACCTGAATGACCTACCCCTCCTCTGGGGACTAATCCTGGAATGTGCACCATGACCGGGGAGAAAACATAAGGAAACTTTAATTAAATTTGAAGAGGTGAGCAGACATGAAAGGTTTGATTCACATGGTGATGGATGCTGGTGTAGATGTTGTTGCTACTGCCACAGAGCACGATGTATGGTATCTTCTGGGCCTTTTGTTTCTCATGAAATAAACCCAGATACCCAGGTGTTTGTGTTGGAGCTCATCTTCCTCAGGGGTGCCTGCTCATGCAGCTTCTTCATCCACCTGAGCCCTTCCCATGGAAGTGATGGGACAGTTACTAGAAAATCTTGGATGTGAGCTTCTGGTTCATCTTGTCTACAAACTTGATCTTAACTCTTAACATGCAACTTGTAGCCATCCTTTTCCTCAAAATCCTGGGTGAAACCACAGTACCCTTCTTGCTGGCCATACTTGTCATTGATGACCATCTTGTCCTTGAAGTAGTACAAGGCCACGGATAGGGGCTCATGGGGCACCCTTACCCTTGCCACCTTCTTGTGCACCATGGTCTCTAGCAACCCTTTATTCTGACACAGGAGCAGGGAGGTTGCTAGCTTTCTATTCATTATTAACTTCAGTTGGGATGGACAGTTAAGGAAGCTCAGACATTTCTTGCTGACAGCACATTACCCATTACCTTAAGTATGTGCTGTGCATCTTCCCACTTTGTGTCCCTTGGCTTTCTCATGCCAACTAATCTTACTGTGTACTCAAGCAAGTATAGCCCAGAAGTATATGGTAACATCCTCAGAGGGAAATTTTGACCAATTAGAGACAGGAGCCAGTGAATCAGTGTTGTAGCCTCCAATAGTCAAACTACACTGGGATGCATTCTCTGAGTCTCAGGAGATTATATGGTGTAGAGCACCTCTTTGGTCATGTTGATCACCTTAAAAATATATACCTTAAAAAGGCTTTCCCTTATCACTTTCTTTCTCCTTCCCCAATCTTCTACTCTGGCATCAACTCTCAAATAAAATACTTGTACTCAAGTATTTGTCTTAATCCACACTTCTGAGAGTTACCCATATTAAAGCAATTGGTACAGAAGTGGTACTAGAAAATAGAAACACAGGAGAGGATACAGATGTTAAATCACTTGATTGTCAGAGAATAAAAAGAGCCCCATTGCCTGGGGTATAATTCTTGAAAACCTTCCAAGCATTCCAATTTGTGAATTAGGATGATGTGAAGGTACAAAGGCAAACAGCAAGCCTATCACTTGAATGGCATAGGGGTAATGTTAACAAGGATTGTGGAGTTTGCTCTTTGTTAAATGACCTAGAAGTCTTTAAACATGATAAAAACATATTCTTGTGAGCCGACTTTGAATGCAGGAAGTGCTGAGCCTTAATTCCTCACCTCTTGCTGCAATAGGCAACTGTGCCAAAAGCAGGTTCATGAATCACTTGCAAGCATGATGGAGCTGTAAGAGATGAATGCACAATAGACAGCTCTTCTATAGGACCCAAAATTAGAAACAAGACCATGATACATAGGATGGGGCATTTGAGCAGAGAAACCTAAGAACCTTGATAGAGAAGGAGCCACAAATGTCTGGTGCATGCAAACATCTCGTAAACAGATATTTTGCAAGATAATACTTGCCTTCAAAACCTGACTTTGCTTCTCCACTTGGCTCCATTAACTGGGTACAAGTTTTCATACAGCCTGAATGGGGAAAAAGCCCTTTCTCCATGCTCCAGCTCTAAGTTTGATAACACTGCATTCCTATGGCCCCCACAGTCCTAATAATAACTTTTCTTCCAACTTGCTTACCTTTGAGTATCTCAACATCCCTTTTTCATTCAATTAGGAACAATCTATAGGTAGGTCATTCACTAAATTCTCTTCAGAATATTTTCAGGTTATTCCTTCTATTTTTAGCCTAAATTCTTACTGATAAAACATTCTTTTTAATCAGAAAGAGCCCCAGAACATAAGCCTTCAGTTGAGATTTTTGGGTTTGATGAGACATGGATATCCTTCTTCCAGAGGGACAATGGGACACTGATCATCTAAAGCATTAGTGTCATTACACTTCCTCAAAGAATTATTGATGGGTGTCTGTGATGGAATGTCAGTATACGAAAATGAGTTGGGAGGTTATGATAGCTAATTGATTGAGTGGAGTAATGGTGAGTATAAAGATTGTAGACTGGTTGTCTTTGACTGGGTTGAAAAACTTATTAAAGAACACTAGGTTACAGGCTTAAACATTCAGTCCCTTAAATATTCAGTGCCCTTAAAACTGAGGGTACATTTAGTCCCTTAAACATTCAGTACCCTTAAAACTGAGGATACTGGTGGAGAATCTCAGAAAGCTTCTCTAGAGACCACAAAGGAATCCATTACCTATGTAGCCACTGGGAAATATGGTTGAACATCGATCCAATACTCAGTTGTGCTGGATGTAGAGATGCATTGCTTTGTCAAATCCTATGGTAATATTAGGGCATTGGTTGGAATTGGTTGAGATCTTGAGACTTAGCATAAGATCATTTGATTAGACAGCAGAGGTTGAGGACCATGTTTCTCCAAAATCGCCAAACTCTCCCCCATCTAAAGAAACCAGCCTTCTGCTTAAAGCATTTTAGAGGACTTCACCTAGGGCAGTTGCCTCTAAGCACACACCCTCATTGCTCCAGGCACAAAATAAGACCTACGCATATATCCCAACATGGTCCTGGGGAAAATCTGAGGGTCTGCTCAGGAGGAGATAGTTTATATATCAGAAGAGTTACAGGATCTTCCTAAGTGTATGGAAGAGACCTAGAGTTCATGTATGAAAAAGGATAACATAGCATTTTGACCAGAGAGAAGAAAATAAAATTTGGTCATGTTAAGTTCATTAATATGGTAGCACCCACCTAAGTTCTATTTAATATATTAACTCAAACACCTGAGATTTCTATTTCTCTGCTCATTAAATATAGCCTGGAGTCAACTCTTGAGTGTATTTAGAAGTCTAACACTGTACTTTGCCTAAAATAATAGAAAACGGACACCATTCCTGTCCACAGACAGGAAGACGGAAATGGCGTTCACCTATTAAGTACAAGGTATGCAGTCATACCTTAATCATATTTCCAGGGAGAGTTCTTCAGTAGGAGAATACCAGAAACCTTGAGATCTGTGTAAATATTCTCTGTATAAGCCAGAAATGACACCATTAAAAAGACTCCAGATAGGAATGGCGGCAGCGAGGTGGTCTTCTTGAGTTCTCCTCCCGAACTTACCACAAATTGAACATCTATGACCCATCAAAGGACTCTGCTCATTACACAGAACAGCTAAGAGATTCGTACAAGGATTACTTGAAGGTGGGCAAACTGGGTGAGCAGGGGAAGAAGGAAGGGAGCAGAGTGGAGATGACGTGGCCTGCATCCACGGCTGCAGAGACCCAGGGGGTCCCAAGACAGAACAGAGACCACAAGAGCCAGGAGATGGGCTCTTTCCCTGCATCCCACAGCTGATCTCTCTGCCGAGAGAGAAGCATATCCAGCATTTGAGGTAATAACCTCAGCTGAGACCTCTAGCTGGGCACTAGGTTGAACAAAGGAAGGAAACACCATACTTGGGAACATACCCTCACTCTCTCAATCCTGTCCCCGCCCTTCCAGAGACTCAAGCTGGCCACTGAACTGAGGAGTAGTGTCAGATTACAGAGGAGTAGTGGTGCTCAGGATCTGGGAAGACCGGTTTGCAGCTGTGACCCACATAAGAGGCTGGGAAGAGTGTGACACTGCTGCAGTGGGAGAGAGAAGACCCATCCATCCCCAGCCCCCACCCTTTCTGGCCTTCCTAAGGCAGGGCAATTACAGCTGCAGAAATACACCCAGAGGTCAGCAGCAGGCATCAGAGGCAGCTCTGGGCTTTCAGCAGCTCAGAAATCTCCCACCCTCCACACACACACACACACACACACACACACACAAACACACACACACAGAAGAAGTGCCCTAAGACAGGAGACCTGGGCACAGGGCTGGCTGTTGTTACTCTCAGTGCTCACATATGCAGGCAAGAGCAGAAACTGCAATGACTTTGTAAAAACTACCATCAAGACCCCATAGTCCCACTCATCTAGAACTGCAGTGCCAGGGTCACTCTGGGCACCAGGTGGCCGGCTCTGCCTGCACAAGACGCAGAGGACTCTTTGGTACAGCAGAGGACAACCTGGAGATTACTTGGTGGGCTTAAGCCAAAACTGGCACTGCTATTTTTTGCTTGTTTCTTCTGTTTTGTTTTATTTTTATATTTTTGATACTTTTGCCTGTGTTGAGTGTGAGTTATTGGTTGTTTTTACATGTGAGTGTATTTGGTTTCTTCTTTGTTGTTGTTGCTGTGCTTGGTGATTTGCTTTGTACTGAAATTACCCTATAGCAGGGCCCAGCCCAAGAAGCAAAATATTCAACACACCCAGAGGTCAACTCCAGACCAAACCAGAGTAGTACCAGGTTTGACCTACAAATGACATACCCAGAAGGAATTCTCTACAGGCACAAGAATCCATAGGGGCCAAGCCTCATTTCAGCAGTCAACCCTCATGCAGCAGAACATCCACTGTGGGGAGAGCCAAGTCTCACAACTAGTCAGCCTATCAGTCAATCCCACCTACTGATAAGCCAAAAGCAATTAAAGCTCAACTTTAACAGGACAATATACACAACACAAGGGTTACCTTTGGAGCACACGCACAGGAGAACAGGGAAGTGGTACAAGTCACATATAAAGGACACATACTACATAAGATCACCCAGCGAAAAACAAGAACCCTAAGGGATACATAAAAGCAAACAGAGTCAGCCAGAATGGAGAAACAAAGAAACCTGTCCCATATAAAAGAACAGAAGAAACCTCCATAATTTGAAAATGAAATAAATGTAACCAACCTGTCAGAGGCAGAATTCAGAACACTGATGATAAGAATGTTTAAAGAGCTTAGTGAGGACATAAAGGATAGAGAAATCATAATGAACAACCAGTTAGAACTAAAGAATACAATAACTGAAATAAAGAACACACTTGAAGGAATTACCAGCAGGTTAGATGAGGCAGAGGATCGAATCAACAACGTAGAAGACAAGTTGGCAGAGATCACCCAAGAGGAACAACAAAAAGAAAAAAGAATAAAAGCAATGAAAATGGTTTAAGAGACCTCTGGGATAACATGAAGCACAACAATATGTGCATCCTAGGAATATCAGAAGGTGAAGAGAGGGAGCAAGGGATCAAGAACATATTTGAAGCAATAATGAATGAGAACTTCCCTAACCTGGTGAAGGAAACTGACATACAAGCCCAGGAAGTACAGTGAGTTCCAACCAGGATGAACCCCAACAGGTCCACACAAAAACACATTATAGTTAAAATGGCAAAGGTTAAAGACAAAGAGAGAATCCTAAAAGCAGCAAGAGAAAGACAGCAGGTTACATACAAGGGAACTCCTATAAGACTATCAAATGCTTTTTCTACAGAAACTACTGGCCATAAGGGAGTGCCAGGAGGTTTTCAAAGTGATGTAAAACAAAGGGCTACAACCTAGATTGCTTTATCCAGCAAGCCTATCATTTAAAATTGAAGGAGAGATAAAGAGCTTCCCAGAAAAGAATAAGCTAAAAGAATTGTTTACCACCAAGCTAGCATTGCAGGAAATATTAAAAGGGATTTTGTAAGCAGAAGATGAAAACAGTCTAACTACAAATAAAAAAAAATGGCAATAACTATGTACCTACCAATAATCACTTTAAATGTAAATGGATTAAATGCTCCAATCAAAGACAGGGTGGATGAATGGATAAGAAAGCAAGACCCTTGCATATGCTGTATACAAGAGACTCACCTCAGATCAAAAGACAGACACAGACAAAGTGAAGGGTTGGAGTAAGATACTTCATGCAAATGAAAATGATAAAAATACTGGAGTAGCAATACTTATATCTGACAAAATAGACGTTAAAATGAAGAATATATTAAAAGACAAAGATAGGCACTACATAATAATAAAGGGATCGATCCGACAAGAGGACATAACCCTAGTAAACATCTATGCAGCCAACATAGAAGCACCTAAATATATAAAACAGATATTGACTGACATAAAGACAGAGATCAACAGTAACACTATCATAGTAGGGGACTTCAACACACCTCTGACAACAAGGGACAGGTCTTCCAGATGGAAAATAAATATGGAAACAACGGCCTTATTTGACACACTGGACCAGTTGGACTTAATCAATATTTTCAGAGCATTTCACCCCAAAGTTGCAGAATACACATTCTTCTCAAGTGCACATGGAACATTTTCCAAGATAGACCACATGTTAGGCCACAAAACAAGTCTTGATAAATTTAAGGAAACTGAAATCATACCAATTATCTTATCTGACCACAGTGCTATGAAATTAGAAATCAACTACAGGAAAAAAAACAAAAAACTGGAAGACACACACAAACATGGAGGCTGAATAACATGTTACTAAATAACGAATGGGTCAACAATGAGATCAAGGAAGAAATCAAAAGATATCTCAAGACAAACCAAAATGAAAACATGATGACCCAAAATGTATGGGATGCAGCGAAAACAGTCCTAAAAGGGAAACTTGTAGCAATGCAGGCCTAGCTAAAGAAACAAGAAAAATCACAAATCAACAGTTTATGCTTACACTTAAGGGTCTGGAAAAAGAACAGCAAAATAAGCTCAAAGGGAGTACAAGGAAGAAGATAATAAAGATCAGAACAGAAATAAATGAAAAAGAGACCAAAAACAAAAAACAAAAAAACAATACAAAAGATCAATGAAACCAAGAGCTGGTTTTTAGAGAAGATAAACAAAATCGACAAACCTTTAGCCATCATCATCAAAAAAAAAAAAAAAAAAAAAAAAAATGAGAGAGGGAGAGAGGACCTAAATTAATAAAATCAGAAATGGAAGAGGAGAAGTGACAACAGACACCACAGAAATACAAGAAAATTTAAGAAATTACTATGAGCAACTATATGCCAACAAATTAGACAATCTGGAAGAAATGGACAATTTTCTAGAAGCATACAACCTTCGAAGGCTAACTCAAGAAGAAACGGAAAACCTGAATAGACTGATTACTACTAGGAAATTGATTCAGTAATCAACAAGCTCCCAACAAACAAAAGCCCTGGACCAGATGGCTTTACAGGTGAATTTTACAAAACATTCAAAAAGGAATTATCACCTATTCTCCTCAAACTATTCCAAAAAATCCAGAAGGAGGGAAGGCTCCCAAACACTTTTTACGAGGCCACTATCACCTTGATCCCCAAATCAGACAAAAAAAGAAAACTACAGGCCGATATCCCTAATGAACATAGATGCAAAAATCCTCAACAAAATATTAGCAAACAGAATTCAGCAATACATTAAAAAGATAACACACCATGATCAAGTGGGATTCATCCCTGGTATGCTAGGGTGGTTCAACATCCGCAAGTCAATTAATGTGATACACCACAAAAACAAAATGAAAAATAAACATCATATGATCATATCAATAGATGCAGAAAAAGCATTTCACAAAATCCAGCAGCAATTTGTGATAAAAACTCTTAAGAAAGTGGGAATAGAAGGACCATATCTCAACATAATAAACACCATGTATGATAAATCCACAGCTAACATCATACTCAGTGGGGAAAAGCTAAAACCATTCCCCTTAAGATCAGGAACAAAGCAAGACTGCCCACTTTCTCCACTTTTATTCAACATAGTTCTGGAAGTTCTAACCACAGCAATCAGACAAAAAAAAAAAAAAAAAAAAAGAAAAGGAATAAAAGGCATCCAAATTGCTAAGGAGGAAGTAAAATGATCATTATATGCAGATGACATGATACTGCATGTAGAAAACCCTAAAGACTCCACCAAAAAACTATTAAAACTGATAAATGAATTTAGTAAAACACAGGATACCAAATTAATATTCAGAAATCAGTTGCATTTGTATATACCAATAATAAAATATCAGAAGGAAAAATTAAGAAAACAATCCCATTTACAATTGCTTCAAAGACTATAAAATACTTAGGAATACATTTAACAAAAGAAGTAAAAGATCTATACTCAGAAAATTATAAGACACTGAAGAAAGAAATTAAAGAAGATATAAATAGATGGAAATACAAACCATGCTAATGGATAGGAAGAATTAATATCGTTAAAATGTCCATACTGCCTAAGGAAATATATAGATTCAACGCAATTCCTAAATGTACCAAATACATTTTTCACAGAAATAGAAGATATAACCCCAAAATTTATATGGAACCATAAAAGACTCCAGATAGCCTTGGCAATCTTGACAAATAAGAACAAAGAGGGAGGTGTCACGATACCTGACATCAAATTATACTACAAGGCCACAGTGATCAAAACAGCAAGGTATTGGCATAAAAACAGACACATAGATCAATGGAGCAGAATAGAGAGCCCAGAAATAATTCCATGCCTATATGGTGATTTAATCTACAACAATGGAAGCAAGAATTTACGGTGGGTTAAAGACAGTTTATTCAATAAATGGTGCTGGGAAATCTGGACAGACACATGCAAAAAAATGAAGCTGGACCACCTCATTACACCATATACAAGAATAAATTCAAAATGGATTAAAGACTTAAATGTAAGACCTGAAACTATAAAACTCCTAGGAGAAAATATAGGAAGATACTTTACAGACATTACCCGGAGTAATATTTTTACTGATATATCCCCTCAGGCAAGGGAAGTAAGAGATAAAAGCAAACATATTTGATTACGTCAAACTAAAAAGTTTTTTCACAGCAAAGGAAACCATCAATAAAACAAAAAGGGATCCTACTGAATGGGAGAAGATATTTGCCAATGATATATTCGATAAGGGGTTAATATTCAAAATTCATTAAAAAACTCACTCAACTCCAAGAGAACAAACAATCCAATTAAAAAATGGGCAAAGGACATGAAGAGACATTTTTCTAAAGAGGACATACAGATGGCAAACAGACATATGAAAAAATGCTCAACCTCACTAATCATTAGAGAAATGCAAATAAAAAACACAATGAGATACCACCTCACCCCAGTCAAAATGAGTATCATGAATAAATCAACAAACAACAAGTGCTGGCGCGGATGTGGAGGAAAGGGAAACCTTGTGCACTGTTGATGGGATTGCAGATTGGTGCAGCCACTATGGAAAACAGTATGGAGGTATCTCAAAAAACTGAAAATGGATCTACTTTATGACCCAGCAATTCCACTCCTAGGTATCTATCCAGAGAAATCCAAAACTCTACTTCGAAAAAATTTATGCACTCCTATGTTTATTGCAGCACTACACACAATAGCCAAGACATGGAAACAACCGAAATGCCCATCGTAGATGACTGGATTAAGAAACCGTGGTACATTTATACAATGGAGTATTACTCAGCCATAAAGAAGAAAGAAATCTTACCATTTGCAACAACATGGATGGACCTAGAGAACATTATGCTAAGTGAAATAAATCAGACAGAGAAAGACAAGTACCATATGATCTCACTTATATGGAATCTAAAGAAAAGAGTAAATGAACGAACTAATCAGAAACAGTCTCAGAGATATAGAGGAAAAACTGAGGGTTGCCAGATGAGAGGGGGGTTGGAGATTAGGGAGAAGGTGAGGGGATTAGAAAGCCCAATCGGTAACCACAAGATTGCCACAGGGATATGAAAGTCAGTTTGGGGAATATAATCAATAATGTAAAGATTTGTAGAGTATCCGACAGACACTTGTCTTGTTAGGGAGACCACCTCAGGGATGGTGTAGATGCCTGATCACTGCACTGTACACCTGAAGCTGAAGCTGAACAATAATGAATGTCAACTATAATTTTATATATATATATATATATATATATATATATATATATATATATATATATACACACACACACACACACACACACACATATATATGTATATATATTTACAAGAAGTGGAGTACAGCATTAGGAATAGAGACAGTAGAAATGTAACAGCTGTGTGCGATGTCAGAGGGGTAGTAAATAGGGGGAGAGGGGTTGTCACTGTGTGAGGGATATAAATGATAAATGTCTAACTATTACATTTTTTTGTACACTGAAACTAATAAAAAAAAAAGGAAAGACTCTCTGGTTTTTCTAACACTAATGGAAGCCCAGGGTATTAAGCATACTTTATTTTTGGAACTTACCCAAAGTAAAGCTGGGTATAGTTTTTCCAAGTGAGCAGGATGGAATAATAATTAGACCTTCAACTTGAATGGGTCTATGGAAATAGCTAAGAAATCACAGACTCTTTAGGGATAAAATACTTTAGATGTCATAACCATGTAAGCATAAGTGCTACAGGTCTAGTAGACAAATATGAATTGAGCCACCAGAGTAAAGATTAAAATTCTTACCTAAGGCTACTCAAAGACCCAGAGCTCCTTGATAGAAGAGGCCTTTAAGGATAAATCCATGAAAACAGCAACAAGTGTTTGCTATGAGGTTGGCTGGCAGAGCATTAAAGAAAGAAAAATCTTAAAACACCATGATCCACTGTTCTAAGAAGAGGCTTATGCATGTTATTTTATTAATGGATTCCTGAAGCAAGCCATGTTGCAGTGGGCTTATTGGGCCCATATTTGGATTATTTCTCCCTAATATTTATATATTACAGGAAAGGTTGTACAAACCTTAACAGAATCTACATATTCGTTTGCTGACACATGGGGTAAGGGCTATTATGTTGGAAAGGGTGTAGAAGCCTAATTTACTTTACGAAGTCAGTGGTGTCCTCAAATTTCAGTGAGTTAAGATCAATGTAAAATGAGATGGTTAAACTAATGTTGCAAATAGTATATAAAATGCTAACATATGCATATAATATACAAATTTGATTATATAATCTGATTAAATATGCATGTATAATTTGATTTCGTATATAAATTTTGATTTTTGTATACTTTGATTATACATAAGATTTTATTATATAATCTGATTTTATATATGTAATTGGATTGCATGTGTATATGTTGCACACATGTATATATGTATAATTGGACTATATGTGTATATGTACACATATTATATGTGTACATGTATGTGCATACACACACACACACATATACATACACACACAGAGGATGCCCCAAAAAAATGTATACACATTTTAAGAAAGGAAAAAACTGTATTAAAATTGTAATACTAAATATATACTGATAACAAAAGATGAATACAAGTCACGTTTGACTTCTGCAATTCCAAGAAGTGCTCAAAGTGGTTACCATCAGTGTAATTTTAATATAGTTTTTTATTTCTTAAAATGTGTATAAGAAACAAAAGAAAAAAACCAAAATAGTGTATACATTTTTGTGGCACCGACTGTGTGTGTGTGTGTGTGTGTGTGTGTGTGTGTGTGTGTGTGTTATGTATGTATAAAATATGTGAAATTCATGAAAGGATTCACTTTTCACCTCCATATTGCTTTGGTCTTTTGGAGATGGATACCTACCTAATTACAAAGAATATCTGTATTCTTAAGAAAGTGGCATTTGGGAAAATTGTAGATACCTCATAAAGCTTTCTTTTACCCACTGAAAAAGTTGAAGATGGGGATTTTGATAAAGGCCTCATCCTAACAGGTCTGGTTCTGGAAAGACATTACCCCCCTCTCTGTGCAGAATATCAAGAATTTATGGGGGCTGATTGTGAGCATCTACTTCCCAATCCTGTTTGGGAAAGAAGTTGCCATGGCTTTGCCATATCTGTGATCTTAAGGCGACCATCAACTAATAAATATATTTCCTTAATTTCATCACTTTTCCATTTGAGGGCACAGGGAAGGCAGGGATCTTACAAATCAGGAACCCTAGAAACTCTGGTTGTGTATGAGTAGAGGTGCTGAGAAATCAGTAAGAGTCTTGCTTTAGCCTCTGCAGTGCTGTTACCACGTTTGAAAACTAATCTGAAACTCCTAGCAAGGCCTCAGACCTGCTCAGCAGAAAAATACAGAAGGGATATTTGTACTTTAAAGGGATTAATGACATGACTCTTTTCACCTAAGGTAAAGCTTGGAAATGCCTTTTCACAAATAAATGTTCCAGGTTGAGTGAAACTGGGAACATGTAAAATGTTCCCTTTGAATTTCAAAATGCCTGTATTGGAATTTATGACTTCATAGAATATTTGGCTCAGGAACATAATAGAACTTGGTTCTGGTCTTAGTTCACCACCTACCACCTAGGGCTAGCGGAAAATAAGCCCTATCATGATTTTTCAGGATGACATCCCCTGAACATAAACCCTAATGCGTCTTTTGGAGCAAAACATTAATATAAGACCCGGTCTTATTTTCAGGGAAACATGGTAGCACCTGGAGCACTATGGAAATCCAACTACAAAGTATTTTGATTTGTTGTTTGTTTTTAAATCATACTCATATCCCTGAACTGCCTAAAGGTGGCTTGGTAGCATCAGGGAAGAGGGAAGGCAGAATATAATTATTCCCACAGTGACATGTTTTCTCTATTGCAAAGCATCTGATTGGTCACTGGACTCCAGAAAGAGTGAGGCTGGCCTCCGACTTGCTTAGGGGTGGTAATAAAGACATTTTGGAGGCAGTTATCCTCCACACGGGCAGGCAAACAGCTGCCGTTGAAGTAAGCCTGTTATTATTATTGCCAATTAAATAAATGGATATTTGATGACACTTTCATAATAATGAAAATGAAATCCTGCAAGTTAAAATATCATTAAGGAATTTTTAAACAGGCCTTTAATGCAAGTATAGGATGTCAGTTTTATGAGCTGAGGCAAGAGAATGAGTAATTATTTTGCTCAAGCAGCCAAAAAAGTGGCAAGAAATAAAAATATGAATGGAGTTCTGTTGGACCAGCAGTTTGCGTACTGTTCCCTATTTGTCAAGAAGTTTGCACAAAGTCTCAGAAGCTGTTGCAACACTTTTAATTAAGGCACAGGATTCGAGCAGGTTGCTTAACTCTTTCCAGGCAAAAAGAATAGTATTTTTCTAGCATGAAATTACTGAATTTTGCCCTGAGAAGTAGAAAAGTCCGAAACTACAAGCCCTTTCAGACATCCTGCATAGGAAATACAGCTGCGGATCCCTACTGCTGAGAACCTTGTAAGATCAGTAGCAAGTTAACGGCAAACATTTATGCTCAGAGAGAAATCAAAATGAGTTACTGGCAAAAGATCCATTATCAATGGGAAATTAAGTCAATAAGTAACACTTGCACTTTCAGATTAAGTCTATAAGTAATACTTGTACTTTTACATATGTCTTTATAGTGGGACACCAACCACCGAGGTTCAGAGTACAAATTAGCTATCAGTAAACTTCGGGTGGGAGAAACCATTGGCGACTTATTTATTACTGAAATATCCATGGCGTATAAAAAGAGTTGTCAGATTTTGTTTTTCTTTAGCAATCTGAGCCATTGTGAGCCACAATGTAGTCTTGAATAGGGACGGGGTATAAAGGGTGTATAGGGATCATAACAAGCTTTACTTAGCCCAGTCTTAGTGTGCTGCAGTGCTACCTCATTAAAACAACAACAACAAAACATTGAGTAGCTTTTCCCTTGGGCAGCCTGCAAATTCAGTTCAGAAAATCTGATTTCTTACCATATAATTTATTGTACACCATATTTCAAGGCATACTCAGTAGGTGAGTCTCCAACTTTTATTTTCATTCAATACCGAATCAAGATTAGGAGACATTCCTGGCTAACAGTGACCCTCTGTGAACAAGGTAACGAGGGTTGGCAGGCAGAGGCAAACCTCTTGCTTAGCAATCAACACTATTATGCAGAGTGAGCCTTTCATCATAAGGGTTCTTTAGCAAAGAATAGAATCAAAGTTATTTTTAGGAAGACATTACATTCAAGTCTAGATTGTATGGTTGACAGAATTAACGGTAGTGACCTGTTTGCCTTTAAACAGTTTGGGAATGAATTAGTGAAGCCAGTTGGTAGACAAAAGTGGAGTTGAAACACCTAGTGGGACCAACCTGTGCCTTCCTCCACAGACATGCAAGCAGAAGACAGAGAAGTGAACTCCAAGAAGGGATTGGGGCTGGGATTTTCTTATCCTAATAAAATCCTAAGGTGACTGGACTGAGAAGGACATGGGGGATTACAGTGGGAAAACAAGGATTGGAGAGATAGAAAGTTCAGCTTCCTTAACCATATCCTGGGTGGCTCTGCCCAGTCACTTCCAGGACTATTGCCCCAGCCCACTCAGTCCTACCATGGGAAAATGAAGATAAAATATTTGTGGGGTGCAGAACCTCTGCTTCAAATCTAGAAGTTTGATATAGGAAGCAAATTGTAGAACATATTACCCTAACAGTGGCCCTGAAAGACTAAGGTGAAGAACATTGTTAAACAGAGTTTTTAAAGTTTTTGGTTACTCATTCCACTTATTCTCCTCCACACATCATACTCAGCTCAGAGATTTGTCATAGCTATAGTATCAGAACCCCTGAATACAGACAAACTGTGTGTTTCATGCTCAAGCCTCAAGGGAAAATGAAACATGTTACTGATTAAGTCTTGCGATCAGTTCAGTCAGCAAGAACTTTTTCTCTGAGAGAAAATCACAGGAGGGCCCAAATGTAAACCTCATGAAGGCGCCCTTACCATATTAATCAGAAACCAGGAGCCTTTTACTTGGATACATGAAGAGTCAATGTATCCCATTCTTCACTTCTTTCAATTAGTCTGTATTTTCTAAGCAGCTCAACTATAGTAGTTCTCATAATGTAGTATCTAGACTGATGCTTAGGCCAACCGCAGATGTTCTTACTTGCTGAAACAATGGCCTCAAAGCTATTTGGGAGTCTTGAAAGCTTTGGGCCTTCTTCCCAGGAGATATACACATTTTTGATGGTGTATAAAATACCCTGATATCCAGATCAGGATAAGAATCTGCTTCCTGGAGACCTTGGTAGTGTGGTAAGAGGCAGATATCAGTGTGAGGAACCACTGGTCTCTGGCATGTTGGTAACAGGAAGTACATGTCAGGGCAAATGAAAAGGAGCTGGGGGAGGCCAGGAGGAAACAAGGCTGAATCCCAGCTCACATTATGTTTCCATTTCCCAGCGTTTGAAGGAAAGGCTCAGAGAATTCCCCCCAACCCACCCCCCTTTTTTTCCTTTTTAAAGCTAATAATGGCTAAAAATGGCCATTTCCTCCCACTTCAGCATACCTTTGTACCCCTTTAAGCTACCTACTAACTTCCAATTTTGTAAGAAAACTCCATGAGAAATAATGAAAGCCCTTCCTAGGTAATCAGTTTTAGCAGATAGGGGTAGTAAGCATATTCCCAAGAAAATAGCAGCCTAGGACTCATTAGTCCCATCCCGGTGTTTCTATGTTTGCAAAGACCAGTTTACAGGAATAGACTGAACTCGTTAAGGGACCACCCAGGAAAACATTTATCTCTAAATAAGTTAAAAGCTTGAGAACACTTCTCCTTTTTTTGGTTGAGGACAAGTCCCTCTCAAGCCTTTCACTTCAGAGTCTTTAAAATCACCTACCTCCCTTCTCTGTGAATCCAGAGCAGCAGAGATGTCTACACCATCTGTTTTTCTTTCTTTTCTTTTCTTAAGCTCTTTTCACACAGGCGACTCAGTAGGTGTTACTCCTTAGTTATTTCCGCAGCAGCAGGGTCTTGATTTCTGAGCAGACATTTTCCTCTGTCTCATCCTCTTTAACAAGTCCCTCTATTCACACAGACTGTGGTCCTGCACTTCATCGCTTTGGGCAGGACCATTTTACAGCTTTAACTCCCTTCACTGGCTTCAGGCACAGGCCAGGCTAAACTTGAGTCTTTACTCCAACTTCTCCTGTGCTCTCATTTAACATTTGATGCCTGGCTGCTTCCATGGTGAAGGTGGGCTCCAATTTCTTCTCATTTTCCCCTCTCTTGAAGTTCTTGCCCTCTTGCCTTTGCCAGTCTCTAGCAGGGTAGCTTCTTCACAACAAACCCTTATTATCCAACCAAGGACTCTTCCAATGCTTTGTTGTTGTTCTTCCCTATAACTTCCTACTATTTCTCCCTTAACCTTCCCCGACCATCAGTTAAATCCACACTAATTGCATTTTCTTCCTCCCAGCACACAAACACCCTCCCCGAGCTTTCAGAATCACTCTCTACAACCTGTCTCCCAGCTGATTTCTTACTCTTTTATACAAAACACAAGGCAGCACAGCTGCAACTTCTCTCCTGGGTTAGTAAACCTATCCATGCATGGTTGTAGCTATGTGATGTTCCTCCCACAAACAACTCACTCCCTATACAAAGAGTCTCCTTTGAGCAGTATGGAACGAGGCCCAGGCCCATGTATTTGTTAAAGTTCCCCAAGTGGTTTTGACTTGCAGCCAAGGCTGAGAACCATGACTTATACCTGTTTTACGCATGGAATAACAGTGTTCAAGTTCTTTGCATGCAGACAACCTTAATGAACTGCACAGAAAGATCAGACTGCAGTGAGCTGCCTCTGCAGTTAGGCTTTAGATTGATCCTTGCATCAAACATGAGATATCTCTGTCCCCCACCAGTATCTGAAGAGTTATTGACTTCTCTCATCATGTGGCCAGGATGTACTTCTCAAGGTAATTAACTCCACAGCTGAAGAAAATGTTCCCAGTTCTCCCAGGCTGATGATTACTACTCCATTTTCCTTGTTCATCATGGTGATGGTAAAAAGTCTTTGCCATCCATTCAAATAGAAACATCCCACTTTTAGTCTAAGCCTATTTCTTTCATGTTGGCTCCCTGGGAACATGAAAAGGCCAATAAGCAATCCCTTCACAAAACTGCTTATGCTTTTGAAGACATGAATCAAATCACACTTTAGCTTTCTGTTCTCTGGTTAAATACAGGTGTACCCCGTTTTATTTCACTTTGCTTTATTGCGCTTCACAGATTAAAGGCGGACCTTCCACTAGCAAAAAGATTACTACTTGCGTTATTGCCAAACTTTCTTTATTGCGGTGGTCTATAACTAAACCTGCCATATCGTCAAGGCATGCCTGTAGCTCCCGGTTATAATTCATAGAATTAAGGAATATCAGAACTGGAAGGAAATTTAGGGATCTTCTAGCCTAACATCTTCAAACTTTAAAGCAGTGGGATATTATTGAATGGAATCAATCCTAAGATGAAAGGTGATATAAGCAGAACTGTTTCAGGTAAAGTGTTCTGGGCGATGCTACATGCAGTGGTGATGGAGCACCTTAAAGGGACTTTGGTACTTTGCAAAATGAAGTTTGAAAATATCTTTTCAACGTCCAGAATTTCACGTTTATGGATAAGGAATCCAAAGTTCATGAGCTTTGTGTGAATTTTCAATTTTCCAGTAATGTAGACATACTACTTTTGGGTAACATGGGGATGTAATGTACAACATGGGAAATATAGTCAATAATATCATAACTATGTCTGGTGATAGATGGTTACTAAGATATATTGTGGTGATCACATCATAAGGTATATAAATGCAGAATCACTATAGTACACCTGAAACTAATATAATATTGTATGTCAACCATAACTTAAAAAATGCTTAATAATGTAATGTAAAAGTGCTTAAGGTAGCCACTGGAAGGTGTGGTTTTGGATTTGATTTTTAATAAACAACCGAGTCTTTGCTTTATTGAGTAACCGATGATAAGCACAGACACAGATTTTATTCCCACTAACCAAAATGTACCAAATAAAAGGAGTGCCTAATATCAGGGAATGCAAATAAAGCTCAAATGCAAAGCATCTTTGAGCCTCTGTTTCCAAAGCAGCCCCAAGAGGCCTTCTCTCCCTTCCATTGTGCCGTCAGCTTTGTCAAGAAGCTACATACTCCTGAAGGAGTTCATCCTATTCTTGGATTCTAAATGGTGGTTGGAAGACCACTACTTCTTCTCTAGTCTAGGCACACTGCTCTGTGATACAGAAAAATAAAAATTTAACCATCAACACACTTTTCCAGCCTCTGAGTCTTCAGAGAGCAAGTGTATAGTAAGGATTTCATTAGTAGGAGAATAAAAAGCCTGGACATGCCAGATATAGCATGGAGTTTCTGAAGACTTGAATTATTTATTTCCTTCTCCTCTCTTACTAAATTTCTTTTAAGGGAGGCACATTTTTAAGTATTCTTATTTACTTTCTGTGTATTTTAATTACTACCTTCCCTTTTCCCCGGAATGTCCTCCAGTTTATAAAGGGCAAACAAATGCAGAAGCAGCTAGAGATCTAGGTAATATGACAGGTTGACAACCAGTCTCAGGAAAATTTACTATATGATCAGGGCCAGACCAAGACATAGGAGAATTCTGGAAAATATAATAATTTGGAATTTTATCAAATATTCTTTGCAACTTTAACTGCATCTATTGAGAGAAGAGGCCAAGCACTTGAGGGGAAATGGGAAAAGGCTGGTACTCCTGGTAGAACTTGGCTTTTCTCCTCTCTATCATCGTGGGCAACTTTGCTCTAAGAAGGCACAGCCTGTCTAGTGAAATAGTGGCTTTGTGGATCAAGTGGACCTACTAGTCTCATCCTTTTGATGGCAAGTGAGTGGCCATCCACCATCTGTGGTTCCTTCAGCATACACTTTGTGTGTGCATGTGGGATAAAGTCTTTACACACTGCCTCTCAGCCTAAGAAGTTTATCAAATTATTCCTTCTAAGGATATGTAAAGATCTGTTAGTGATATTATTAGTAACCCCCCCCCCCACCCCATGAATTGGCCATATTTTCCTGACTGAACGTTCTTAATCCACTTCTTGTTAGGTATAATATGTCAAAGGGACATACTTAGAAGGATTCCTGGAGCCACAGGTTTATAACTGCCTATCTCTAATGTCCATGGAGTTAAGATTCCTCACTCGGCCTATCCCTCAGGCTCTGGTCTCAGACCACTTTCACAACTACCTCTTACAGGAGGATTTCCTCTAGCATAACATTTTCCAGAGGCCAGACAATGTCCTGAGTTCCTTATCTGTATTAGCCCATTTATTCCCTTACAACAGTGCTATGGTGTGCATAAATTTGTTACCACCATTTTACAAATAAGGAATCAGAAACTTCGAGAAATTAAGTAACCTCTCTGAGGTGAAAGAACAGTGGGTGGTGGAAATGTGATTTTTATTAAGACAGACAAAATCCAGAGTCCACTTCTCTGTATTTATTCCCTGCAGTTATCTCTGAAAATCCTGTTTATTTTGTCCAGAAAGTTTTCTATGCCTTCATATGCCTTCTCTCTAATCAACAGTATTCTTTCCTCCTTAATCCCAATTCTCCATATGCTTTATAAAAAGTGTCAATCAACACATGAATACATTTTTAGCACATTGTACACCTTCAACTGTATCCTGACTATGCATCCTAGGAGAGAAAGAGGTTGAGGCCCTGGACTTTCCTTCTATTCTTGCACCTCATCATTTTCCCATGTGTTCTGCCTGTTACATGTATCTCTAAGTGGACAATTTGCCATTTGCAACTATTGGATTACAGCTTTTGCAAAAATCTCTTTTTCTAAGATTAATGTCAAGTCTTTTGAAGTCTTTTAGAACATGAGTGGCTCTTAATTTAAGAATATTAATAAATTTGATAGACATATTCTTGAAAGTCCTTTCCAAGTCTTTGAAAGAGACATTGATTCACTCTGATCCTGGTGGACCATCTTATAATGCTATCCTAAGATCCAACTTAAACTTTTAGGTATCCTGGAGGGAGACCAACTATTTTACCACCTAATAGTACAGAATAAGGACTATATATTTCAAACCCTCCTAGAATGATATCACAGGAGCTGAAATTTCACACAAAACATCTATAACTGCTACATTTTTACTGTGGTCTGAAATCTCTCACAGAAGGAAGCATTTGTTAGTGACATGATTTAAGTATCACACAGCCAAATGATTGCCACCTGTGATCTTTCAATCTTCCAGTAGATAGGACATTGTGTGATGAATTATATTAGTCTCTTTCCAAGTTTTAATATTAAATTGATAAGTTCTTAACTTCTTGGGTTAACTTCCATAGAAATCCTTCTATGATTCCTAGGGGGCTTTCAGGTTTACTTGCTAGCTCCCTTAGTACCTAAGGGTATATGATGTTAGATCCTCTCAGATCCCATACGTTATGTGTGGGGAGTTTAAAAAAAAAAAAAAATGTGTGTGTGTATATATATATATATATATATATATATATATATTTATTATTTACATATTTGAAGTCTATATATACACATATAGACTTGAAATACATAAATAATATAAGTATAATTTATATTAATAACATAAATATAAATATATATAAGTGTATATATATATATAGTATATATATACTTCAAATATATAAATAAATGATATCTATCATCTATCTATAATTTTAGCTGCCATTTTTTTCTTCCATCAAAACTTAGGTATATTAACAAACAATTCACATCTGAAGGAATAAGGATTAGAAAAGAAGAAATAAAACTCTGTCATTTGTTTTGCAGATTGTGCTTGATACCTTTCATTTTTCCCTCTGGGTCTTCACTGCCCCACTTCATTCTGCTCTGTGCTCCAGGAGACTGACCTCAATGTCTTTATTTTCTGGCATTTATTTGAATCTAGCCATCAGGTGACACCCGTAGAATATTGGAGTGTGAGAGGAAAGGTTGGAGTATGTATTTGTCTGGGTGCCTCCCTTTGTCCTTCTAACAAAGGCTATGAATCCTGTCAGGTTGCCCTCCCCATGCAGTTGTTTCTTGTGGTTCAGGTAACCATTCCCTTACTTTGTTCCTTCAGGCCTGGGGATGGTAATCACTTTCTAGGTTACAAATTCTGGGTTTTGCGACATGAATTGTTGCTTTCCCTAAATGCTGCCCACTTTGTAAACAGTCACCATTTTGTTATGTTCTTCTCTGTTACTCAGTTTTAGGGTGCCATGTACTTCCTACTGGGACTGTGAATAACGCACAAATGACATGATTATGTACTTAGAAAACCCACTAATGTGAGAACAGAGCAGGTTGTTGTCACATGTTTGATATGCAAAAATAAGTTTTGTTTCTATACCAAAGATGAAATAGAAATAACAATCTTGACTTGTTTTTTAAAAATAGAAGATAGTAGAAGTGGTAGTATGTGACTAGGTTATAAAAGGCACAGCTTTCTCTTTACTCTTTTTCTCTTGATCACTCTTGGAAATCAACTGTCATGTCATGAAGGCACTGAAGCTACACAATGTGGGAGCCTACATAGGAACTGAGCCCTCCCACCAAGATCCGTGTGAGTGAGCCATCTTGGAAGCATAGCCTTTCCTCAGTCAAGTGTTCAGATGACTGAAGTCTTAGATGACATCTTGGACTGAAAACTCATGAGAGACCCTGAGCCAAAAACCACTCAGCTAAGCTGCTCTAAAATTTCTGACCCACAGAAATTATGTGAAATAATACATAATTGTAGTTGCTGTTTTAAGATACTACACTTTATGTAATTGGTTACACAGTAACATATTGATAAATAGTACATCCAATATCATAAAGGTATCACTTGTTCCCAAAATTATCTCTAGGCCAAATACCATCCCAACAGAAAATCCAATATGTATTTTATATAACTTGACAGACTTATTGTAAAATTAATATAGAAATATGAATATTTACTCATTCTCCTGAATAAAAAAAGAGAGATGAGAGGACTGGCCCTAATAGATAGAAATGCTTAATATTGGTACAGGGATAGATAAATAGATCAACAGAATGGAATAATTATCCCCCCCAAAAAAATACTCAATTATAAATAGATACTGGCTGTGTGACAGAGGTTGTACCTCTGGTTGGAAGAGAGAGAATGGGTTTTCAATAAATGACATGGGGGACAGTTATGGTCCATATATGAGTAGATATAAAAAAGAAAACAGCAAAACAAAATTGGATCTACTCTTGATTCGGGTTTCTGAAAAAGAAGACCTTAAACAAGGATTTGGGTGCAAGTAGTTCATTTGAGAGGTGAATCACAGGAAGCAGAGTCAGAGATTGGGAAAGTAAAGAAGGGAAAAGAGGAAAGCAAGCAAAATGTGTGCTTATGAAGTGGTTTCCTCTATGGAAAATGGGGACTCAATCCTGCTTGGAAACGCCTGAGACACTCTGTAGACTGCACCTCAGAATTTAAAGGATAAAGAAGCAGAGGTATTTATTGACCAACTCTTATCCTCATTGGTTGAATTTTGATCCGAGGGGCAGGTTCTGGCTGTTGATTTCTTGAAACAAACCACCCTAAGAATTAGTGGCATTAAAAAAAAAAAAAAAGCCCACTTTATTATGCTCAGGAGTTCTGTGGGCAGAAATTAGGACAAGACAAATTTGGAGAGAGCTCATCTCAACTTCATAATGCCTGGAGACTTAACTAAGAAGACTCAAATAACTGAGAGTGACTCAAAAAGAAGGGACCAGAATCATTTCAGAACAGAGAAGGTTATATATCTATATCTATATATCTATATATCTACATATCTATCTATCTATCTATCTATCTATCTATCTATCTATCTATCTATCTATCTATCTATCTAGATATACATTGGGAGGCTTCTTTCATCATATCTAGGCACTTGATCTAGGAAGAATCAAAGGCAGCCATCAGCTGAGACTAGCACCCAGAACACCTACTTTGGTCTCTCTGCACGGCTTCAGCTTCCTCTTATCCTTGAAGTCTAAAGGTCATTGGATTTCTTACATTGTGGCTCAGGGCTCAAAGTTGAACAAAAGGTAGAATTGGCATGGCTAATTCTAACCTAGCATCAGAAGTCATACACCATCATTTCCACTTCACGCAAGTCACCAAAGCCAGTCCAGATACAAGTGGAGGAGGATTTGACCGCACCTACTGATGGGAGAAATGTCAAAGAATTTGTGGCCATCTTTAGAACTATAACAGGTGTTACCTTCATGGAATTTCTGTCCTCCCATTTCTACAGGCTGAAATGTTCACACAGCCAAAGGAAAATCTCAGGCATAGAGGTGCAGGTATTTGAGGTAGACCATTGTCGGTGAGTACAGAAATTGTCCAACAAAGCTACATGCAACCTCTGAGGTAGGAACAACTGGTATGAGCAGGGCCCCAATAACACTACAGTCCATCACTTGTGTCCTTCAGAGCTACTTGTGCCCCACTTTAAGCTCACTATGTCCTATCTCTGATTCTTCAAAGTATTGACCTTTCACAATCTCAAAAAAAAAAAAAAAAAAAAAAAAAAAAGAAATCCTAGAACAAGAGGTCAGTGAGACCATAAAGTTATTCTTATTGAGTTTATTGAGTCAATCCCGAGGATGAAATTAATATTTATATCTCCTCTTCCCTTACCCTCATACAGAATTTCTACTCTTATAGGTTGCTTGCCCAGTGGAGTGCAACAGATCTTATCTCTGTAAGGCCTGAACCTCTGTCTACCTTGCCCTTGTCAGGCCTGTTTACTGCAGTTGCCCATTTACCATTGTGTTTCCCCAAAATAAGACATAGCTGGACCATCAGCTCTAATATGTCTTTTGGAGCAAAAATTAATATAAGACTCGGTCTTATTTTAATATAAGACTTGGTATAAGACTTGGTATATAATAATATAATATAATATAATATAATATAATATAATATAATATAATATAATATAATATAATATAATATAATACTGGGTAACATAATATAATATAATACCGGGTATCATATTAATTTTTGCTCCAAAAGATGCATTAGAGCTGATGGTCTGGCTAGGTCTAATTTTCAGGGAAACACGGTATTATCACCGAGCATATAAGGACCAAGATTTGCACCAGAGAATCCCAAGAGTTCCAGACACATTTCTCTCTGCCCCTAATATAAAGAAGCAGTCCTTGCTCCCTCCTCATCATATTTACTTCCTATTCACTGACTAGAGTGCTTTAGTCAGTATAGTAACTCCATTTTTGTTGTTGTTATTGTTTGTTTTTTCCATATTAGTCCCTGACAAGTGGAGCCCACAATGATCATATGGCAGTTATTGTTTTAGGTTCAATCGAATACTATCACCCTGGTAGAAATGCAACACCTTCGTCTCATCTAACAGAGCCTAAAATTGTGTGTATGGAAATGACAAATTTGCCAATTGGATCATTTGGAGTGATGCCAAGGGAGATTAATCCTATTTTTATCCCACGGTTTCTGGACCAATATCCTCAAAATATTTAGGAGACAGAAAATAAAATGGCCATTGGTTTATCATATGTATACTGCATTTTGAAGGATAACACTAAACTTACTTAGTGTCATCCCCAAACTAGTATCCTGAGTATTAAAAGTGCCACTCTAAAATTTTATCAGGTCTGCAGCTTCCAGGTGATGTGGTATATGATAGATACACTTAATTATCATAGTGGATGGAGAGTGGATTCTGTGATACTATAGTTATTGTTCTATCTCCTTTGATATAAAATGGGTCCTTTTTCTGAAACAATCCTGTATAGGATTCCATATCAATAAATTAGAAATTATGGGAGCCCTCAGATAATTTTGCTGGCAGAGGTACTGTGAGCAGCGAATACAAACTGTTACCCAGAATGCATATCAGTTCTAATTAGGATAAATTGCTGCATCCTCCAGAGTGGAAAGGATCGGATGTAACTCTCATGAACTTCCATCCTCTGTTACATTAAACTCTATTGGCCAACTGGGCAATTTAAATACATCTTTTAGCCATGCATGATCTTGAAGCATCATATATTGGTCATTTAGAAAATTTTAGCTCCCTGAGTGAAACAGAGCTTCTAAATGTTGGTTCATTTCATTATACAATGTTAAAAACATCACAGTCTTTAATAAAATCATCAATTTCATCAAAAAGTCATTAAGTCTTTGGATGTGGTCAAGCTCAGGGTGTATGTAATATACAAATTTCCCACAACTCTAATTTTTTTACTTAAAACTTCAAATTTTATCATTGGCAACAAATATTGTCAGTTGCCTTCCTTGAAATGGCAGGCTTACTTTGTTAATTTTTGAGAAAGTGACTACCAAATAACCAAGGCTGAATAAACATGTTTTGTGTGTCAGTTGTTATTTCAAGGCAAAATGCTATTCTGTTAAAGAGGCTTGTTCAGCTTTCAAGTGAAATAATTGCAGAAGTGCTTTTCCTTGATAAAACAATCAGACTTTGATATGCAGCAAACGCTTTATGCATACTTCCTATGTTGTCACAGAATATTAAAAAGACATGTACTCAAGTACAAAGATTTTCTAAATTAATAATAATTTTGACGGCTTCATCAGCAGCCATCTCTAGGAAAAGTGATTTAAAAATTGGCAATAGAGAAAATTAGTGCATTTGACACCAGCAATTTGATACACCATTGCTGTGGCATTATCACTGGAAATTCCAACAAACCAGAATATGCAAAAATAATCAAAGTAGTATTAAAATAATTTGACCTTGTGGACTCCCTGAAACAATCTCTAGGATCCCTAAGGGTTTGTAAACCACCCTTTTCAAGTTGGTGCTCTGGAAGCAGTATTTCCAAGGTGCATGGTACCATTCCAGCAGTGTATTCCAATGGCTCCAAGTATCTAAATATAGTCAGTGAGGTGAGATATTGATTTTATTGTATGATATTGAATTTAATTTAATTGTTTTGTATTGAAGAGAATCATGTGATTCATCACCCTTCCATGGTTATTAAGCAATGTAAGTCTGTCTACTCTCACAAGGAGGCTGAGGCTTCTTCTGCTAGCTCATAGGGTTCAGAGCAATCTAGGAGCACAGGGTTTTCAAGCATTTCTGCCCCAGATCCCATAGTCCCATCTGTTCTTTATCAACTTTTTTTTTTTTTTTTAATATAGGAGACTTGCCATTGCTACTTATTCCCCCCCTTCTTAACTCCTGCCATCCGTACAGTCAAATATTAATCCTGATTTTCAGTACATTTTGCCGTCTGGCTACAAAAAATGAGGGTCTCTTTAAATATCCAATAGAGGTCTTGTACCTCTCACAGCCCTTCTTAAGTTAATATTTGAGTGACATGAACTCTCTCTTTTTTCATGCTTCCAAGATGGTTAACAAAACTCAGCCAGTATTACTACCTTGATTACCATTATCCTCATATATTGTAAATGTTAGAAGTATGTGAGAGGCAATGTTTCCTCTTTTACCTGTGCTTCTTCCCAGTAAACCACAGGGAGAGTCTTAGTAAATGTGATGCTGTAGAATACCATCACCACCCTACTAATCACCAGCAATGGAGACCATTTGTCATCTGACTAGCAAGTGAATTTGAGTTCCAGAATCTCATCCTGAGAATCTGCTGTCTAGGACAGTCTGGGTTACAGCCAAAGCCAAATTGGAACCAAAAATTTGGTTAAAAAAAAAAAAGGTTTTATGGGGGGAGGTGATCTCAGGAGGCAAATCAGTGAATGGGGAAATGTAACTGGGAAGGGATATGAAGCCAATAAAGTGTATGCTAATAAGTGGTTACAACTGTTGGCAACTAGGGCTCAAGTCTATTGTGAATTCCCTTAACAGTTGTTCCATTTAGGGATGAGGAAGTTTCCTTTTCTACTCATTCTCTTTCCTCATTGGTTGAAGACTGTTCCTGGAGCACTGACCGGGTTTCTTTCAGCCAGCCCTCTATGGGACAAGACTGGTCCAGCAGCTGCAGCAGCTGGAGCTTCGAGAAAGCTGGCCAAACAAAGCATCTGAGAGGCAGATGCTTCCTGACAGGTAGGAAGTCAAGGGTAGGACTTTTCCTCACTAAAGCTCCCGGTGAGCTCTGAGTTGGGTTAAGGAACAAGGGCAGGCTCTGATTATATTTGTCATAGATCCTAACCTCACATCCACACAAAAACCAAATTCAGGGAGATTAAAGGCTTACCCATGGAAGGAAAAACTGTAAAACTTTTAGAAGACAACCTTGTATTTGTTAGACCTTTTAGTAGAGAAAGATTTCTTTAAAAAGATACAAAAAGCACAAACCATAAATGAAAACATTCTACAATTTATTGTTACTAAAATACACTATAAAGAGAATGAATAAAAATATGTTACAAACTTGGAGAAGATATTTGTAATGCATAACAAAGATTTAGGATATAGTATATTAAAATACTATGAATCAAAAAGGATGGAAGGAAGCAAGGAAGGAAAGAAAGAAGGAAGGAAGGAAGGAAGGAAGGAAGGAAGGAAGGAAGGAAGGAAGGAAGGAAAGAAAGGAGGGAGGAAAGGAAGGAAGGAGGAAAGAAATAAATAAAACCCAATAGAAAAATGGGGGGGGGGAATCAATGAGCAGGGACTTCATAGATGATGAAATAAAAATGGTCCATAAACATTTGAAAATATTCAATCTCATTAACCAGAGGAAATAAAATTGAAACCACATAATTAGCAGAAATTAGGTTGTCAGAATGTATCCGGTATTGACAAGAATGTAGAACTCTCACTCAATTTTGAAGGAACTATAACTTGTGTCATTTCTGTAAAATGTGGAGTGGCATTTCACAAGAGTTGAATATTTGTATTCTCTGTGAATAATACCACTTATAGGTATATACCTAAAGAAACTTTTGCACACTAGTTTTTACAAAACTAGAAACAAAACAGCTGGTGTCAGGTGGAGTTGAATCTTGGTTCTGTTCCTTACTGGGATGATTTTTGATAGTTACTTAATCTTAGTAAACCTCAATTTTCTCATCCATAAAATGAAAATAACAGTATCTCCTAATTCATAGGCTTGTTATTTAAATTAAATAATACATGCAACATCCTTAAAAACGTGCTTTCTTATTACTTGCTCAATAAATGTTAAAGACATTAATAATTCTAATTTTCATTAGAGTATCAGAAAGCACAATTTAAAAAAAGTAAGTCATTGTACCTTTTAATTTCTAAGGGCTTGTTAAATACCATTTTACTGTTATTTCTTTCTATTCATCTGGCCTGAATAATAGGACCTAGCCCACGAGGTTGTTGAAAGAATTGAGATAAGAGAGAAAGTGCCTGACAGTGGTGGCACAACATGGGTAGCCACTATGATTAGTTTTTCTAAAGCTCCAACCTTCTGAACATTTGGATTTTCTTTGCTTTTTAGACTTCTTTTCCAAGAGTTGTTTTTTTTTTGTGTGTGTTTTTTTTTTGATTTGTCTGGATCTTGTTTAGATTTCCTGAAGTTCATTTTTTAAAAATCTTATTGAATCCCCCCCCCCTTTTTTCTAATTAAAGTTAATTGGGGTGACAAAGGTTACTAAAGTCCCTCTCCTGGGTATGTACCCAAAAAATCTGAACCCACTTATCTGTAAAGATATATGTGCTCTGATGTTCATTGCAGCTTTATTTATAGTGGCCAAGACATGGAAACAACCAAAGTGTTCTTCGATAGATGATTGGATAAAGAAGATGTGGTATAGATACACAATGGTATACTATTCTGCCATAAGAAAAGATGAAATAGTGCCATTTGTGACAACATGGATGGATCTTGAATTATCATGTTAAATGAAATAAGTCAGACAGAAAAAGTAGAGAACCATATGATTTCACTGATATGTGGGATATAAAACTAAAAGCAACAAAGGAACAAGACAAACAAATAAAAAAACAAAAACTCATAGACACAGACAATAGTTTAGTGGTTACCAGAGGGGAAGGGGGAAAGAGGGTGGTAGATGAAGATAAAAGGGATCAAATATATGGTGATGGACGAAGAACTGACTCTGGGTGGTGAACACACAATGTGACATATAGATGATGTATTATAGAATTGTACACATTTAACTTGACTATTTAAAAATGGGCAGAGGACCTGAAGGGACATTTCTCCAAAGACGACATACAGATGATCATTGGACATATGAAAAGATGTTCAACATCACTTCAATGCAAATAAACATCAATGCAAATAAAAACCACAATGAGCAATCACCTCATACCAGTCAGAATGGCTATCATCAACAAGACAAATAGTAACAAGTGCTAGAGAGGCTGTGGAGAAAAAGGAACCCTCATACACTATTGGTGGGAATGCAGACTGGTGCAGCTGCTACGGAAGGCAGTGTGGAGGTTCCCCAAAACATTAAGAATAGAATTACCATATGACCCAACAATTCCACTCCTGGGAATTCCCTTTTCCTTTGTAATCTTGTATATTATCATATTTTGGTCATTTTCTATCAAGTTTCTATACTGAAGAGGATTGTTCCCAAAATATTGTTGTTTTCATTCATCTATATAGTTTGTGAATCTAGAAAGGCCTCCTCTGTGACTCACAGTTCAGAAACCTGGACTTGGTACTGAAAAATTAGTGCAACATAACATGAAAAAATAAAAATAATAAAATGAAAAATTCTTAAATTATGAGAAAAAGACAATGTTTATAACTCAATTTAATTATGAAAAATACTTGATCATCAAATTATGGGTCAATGATATCAGCTAAAATCCACTTAGATATTTAAACAAGGTGGCAGAAACTCAGTATAGTCATGTGCACAGCAATAAAACACTTCAACATCCAATTCCCCGCAAGCCATGTTACTCTAGATGGAGATGAGGTGCTCTCTATCCTTGCCACTCAAAGTGAGGGCCAAGGGCCAGCAGCATCAACATATCTGGGAGTTTGCTAGATTTACACAGTCTCAGATACCGTCCCAGAACTGCAGAATCAGAATCACTGTTTTAACATATCACCAGGCTATTTGTATGCACAATGGTGTTTGAGAAGCTCAGAGCTAGTCAGATTTGTTCATGCAAGGAACCTTCCTTCTCTTTGAATCTGGATAAATGGCCACATTATAGGGAGGGCAAAGAGGCATTTTGGATGATAGCGACCATTAAGTAAAATGTTAAACACGAGCAATTACATTGAATAGCGTTAGTGTCCAAGTGTCTCTTTCTCAGCAATTTAATTCTTTGTGGCATTTCATTCCACATATATTAGCCATGTGTGAGTGTGTGATTTATTTGCACCTGCTTCACTTGAATATTTAGTAAAACATTGCTTTTACTATATTATTGTTGAACTAATAGAAGAAAACATATTTTAATTTACTCACTTATTGAACAAGCATTTAGTGAGCACTTGTTCTGTCTTGTACTAGAGACTGGGGACACAAAGTGGATAAAACGTGGGACCTGTTCTCAAGGATCTCACCATGTAATGTGGAATGAACACATGAACAGATAGTTCTAGTGAAGTGGGAGAAATGCTTTGATAGACTACCTCCAGGGTCACATGGAGGCATGCATCAGTGAGGGACAGCTCACCCAGATAGGAGGAAGATAGAAAAGTTGGAAGAGGTAATGAACGAGTTTTCTTAATGAACATAAATATTGTTTGGGGAAGAGAGAGGAAAAGAACATTCCTTGGAGACGAGATGGCATGGCATACTTGGACAGAAAAAGTGTGGCTTCATCGGGGACTTTCCAGGAGTCAGGTGCTACTGAAACATAATGTACAAGATAAAGAGTAGGGGAGGGTGCAGCGGGAGAGCCAGCCAGGGCATTTCAAGTCCATATTACAAATTGCGTGGTTTATGTTGTAGGGCAGCGTTGAAAGATTTTTTAAATAGTGACGAGCCCAGTCAGATTATCATTGTTGGTGGAACACTCTGGCTATAGAATGAGGGCAGGAAGAAGGATGTGGGAAGTAAAACCCGAAGCAGAGAGACCTATTAAGAGGCTATTACATTCTGGGTGGCAAAAGTTATAGAGTTGTTTGATAGTGAGATGTCAGCCTCACAATCAAGCAGAGGGCAAAGATACAAAGAATACCCAGAGACTGAAGACTCCTACACACATTCTCTACAACCATCTTCATGTCATATCCCACCTTTCAGAACAATATTGCAATCACTGCTTAAATGAACAAATTCTCAAGATACCATCCTCCTCCATCCATTATACTGTAAAAAAGTGAAACCATTAAATCCTTTATTATACAAGCATCTTGAACAGAGATCAAGTGTAATTCATCCCACATGCTGTCAGCTAATTAAAGTATTTGTACCACAGATTCCTCAGCCTTTCACATAACTTTGGAGGAGTACTGGGGTCTTATTCCAGGAAAAAAACAAATCACTCTCCATCTCCCCTTATTTAATGTATGCTGCCGTACCAGTAGCTTTAGTACAGTGATGCAGTTTCAAGCTTTATATTTAGCCTACAAGTTAAATGTGTACTTTCAGAAAACTGCCTGCCAGTAAGAAGGAAATTAAACATTAAAGAAACCTTTAAACTGGGATGGAGTGGTTTCTCCTCCTTCCCCTACATCCTAATTTCTGTCCTTAAGCATTATTTCCCTCACACTACTATTCACACTTCTTTCTGATTTCAGTGCAGTGGAATCTGAGATACTGGAGAAAGACGTATTTTCCCCCAGTTTTACAGCATGACAGAAGAACACTAAGTTATAGGTAAATGAGGGAAATATAACTCCTCAAGATACAGAACTAATATGCTAGGTTCTGTGCATACTGAGAATCTCACTAGGTTCTGAGGTCCATCTTCACCCGAATAATAGCACATTCTCACCGAGAGCTGGCAGGGCATCAGAACTCATCTGGAGAGCTTTCCATTGGATTTCCATTTCCCTTGCTCATTCTGCTGCCAGGCACCGAACATTTGAGCCTCATGCAGGCAAATTTAGTATTTTTGACTTTTAACAAATATTTATTGGGTATCTACTATATGCAGGATGCTACTAAGTAATTTGGGGAGAATACAAATTCTTTCAATATGTTTTTCTAGCCTTGTGCTGAACTCATGGGTCTCAAAGATAAAGGGTCCTCAGCCAATTCATAAAACCCTTACCTGTTCCCCATTGGTACCATTATCCCAAAACTTCTATTTCTGATTGCCCCAGCTCCTCTTTCATTTCTGGTTTATCTTACAGAAGAGAATCCTTGAACTAACTTAAGTTGGTTTTCTTTTTTTTCTGAACTTTTTGTAATATCTTTCTTGACCTTAACGTTTTTGTGATTTAATGTTATTGTACTCTTTTTGGATTCCCATGAATCTTTTTATTATAAGATATCTAAAGCTCACCTAAAAAAGTAAATTTTCATTTGATTGACAGTGGAAAAAATATCTCCACAGTACACAGTACAACATATAGATTAGCTTTCTAAAAGTCTTTGGATAGTATATTTAATGTTGGGCAATGCTTCTTCAACAAGTTCTATGGTGTTCACTAAAACCTCCAACAAAATTTGATATGAGGAGGGGTCTGCTTCAATTTCTGTCCAAGAACCTCAGCTCATCAGGGTGGTACACCTAGGGCAGACATGAGATCAACACTTGGTCACTGGCTGACCTCTGTTGAGTTGTTCTTATGCAGGATTCAGGCAGACACTCTTTGTGTTACCTTTAAAATGTTTACAAGACACTGTAGCAGCAGCACTCAGTGGCCTCTTAGAGTATACCAGTGAGGGGGTTTCTTCTATTCCGAAATCACTCTAAGACCTAATTATCCTCCTTCACATACACTCTATGCTTCCTCAGCTGTTCACATGTGAGCACCCAGAATCCATCTATCTCCTGCTGAGGACCTCCATAGCCACATCCAAACAGAAACCAGAGAGACACAGGAAGAACATGGTGATGTGATCCAAACAGGCAGCGCTCTGGGACAGAGATAATTTTGGGGAAGACTGGAGAGTGGATCTGAAGGGTCAGATGGGAGACATCTGACACATTCTTCACCTGCTTATCTAGCTTTGAGTACACACGCATAGAAAAACACATAGACATACATACATATACATTGAAAAACATTAGCAAAAATTGAAGTCCAAGTCGAATAATTTGACACAGTAAAATAATGTGGCCACCAATTAATTCTGCCACATACAAGCCCCTTTGTAGGCCCTGCAAGCAGCCCAGACATACGTAAGGAAAGGTGGCTGTTCTCGAGAAGCTTATAGTTAAGTTGAAATCAGATAGTGTTTTTCCTTGGAAAGCAAAATGTCAAGAGTAGGTAAACTTGGACAGTGTGATCCACACCCAAATGAAAATTTGAGCTCCTAAAATCAGTAATTCATCTTTATTAGCATAAAGAATGTAGCTATTCATCTTTATTAGCACAGTGATTTTGCCTATTTATAGATGAAGCAAATGAAGAGATGTACATTCTTATTTGGGTCAATCATGGACCATAACAGATCCAGCAATGTTCCTGAACCGTGCATGGTGACCACTTGCAGGGCTTGTGGCTCCTGTGAAGCAAATCCTGCTCATTCTTAATCTCTTTATATTCTCCTTCATTATCCTCTTCTTAAATTAAAATAATAATAATAATAATAATAATAATAAATACTCCTGACTTTTCAGTATTTCTTTAAATCTGGGTGTTAATTCTTTATGATACCACATGAAATAAAACTCAAGGGTAAATCAATGTATGTACTTTGCTTGGAAGTCATCCTTGAAGTGAAAACCACTCCTGCTGTCTTTTAGGTTTCATCCTCTATGTTACTGGATACTGAGGAAAACAAGATGTAACAACCTGTTCACAAAACAAGCACAGGTTAATCACATCACTACATAAAACATGTCTATTTACACTATTGCAAAAAACAACATCAAATTTATTGCTCCCCAAGCATCTGATTTAAGAGACATGTTAACTAAATTACTATCCCTCCTTAACACCACTATTTATCCAAGATCAATAGGTAACCTACTGGCACTGATTTTACATTTTAAAATGCAAGTCACATAACATCCAGGTGGCTTGTGCAGGACTAAGGGAAGTGTTCTACCCAAGGTGATAGAGAAAGCAGTAGAATTCTTACATGAGAGGGCCTCATGGACAATCATCTTGTTGGAAGAAGAGGGGAAAGTAAGGGTAGGTCAATGCTAGGGGTAGCACTTAGCACCGTTTTTAGCTATTTAATCAAATAAGATTGAGAATACATTAATTGTCCATATCAAAAAATGGCGGTAGGAATCTGATGGAGGTGAAAGTGGGATGCAAAATGCCTACCCAAACCCAGTTCTAATGTGACCACCTACCAGGCTGTAAAGCTGTATTAAGATGGGAGGAATAAAAAGATGAGCCCTTTTACCAACTGATAATCAATGATTTTTTTTCTTTTCTTTTCTTTTTTTTTTTTTTTTAACCATCAGAGAATTGACCTCTCAGGGTAAACTGCAAACTGCCACCATGAAATGTGGAGAGACAGATGAATACAGATAATCACAGTTAGGACCAGACTAAATAGAATAGAAGCTGCTAAATCTCCATAAACTGGTGGGAACACTTAAATGGTAACTTTGATGAATTGCTTGAGGTTAAGTGTGGTCTAGCATGAGTGTGACAAAATTTGAGGGGCTGCAGTCTTTTGTGGATTTTACTGGAAGATACTCAGGTACTTGTAATGAAGACCCATGAAAAAAGACTTATATTTTGGGAAAGGAAAAAGTAAAAGTTGAAATATGACCAGAGCATTTTCCATTACTAAGTTCTTTACATTAAGGGTAAAGGTTACCAAAACCTTATCTAAGGTGAGGGAATAGATATTATTTAACTGCAGCCTCCTGTAAGCCTTTCTATCTCACTTAAGAAAAAAGAGTCTGAGAAAACACTTGTGAGGGTCACACCCAGTCTCTATAACAAGTGCTAAACTTCCGAATAGAAGATAAATAAGTTCTGGAAATGGAAAAAATGCTGTTGAACATTGGACATCCATATATATATGGAGAGAGAGAGAGAGAGAGAGAGAGAGAGAGAGAGAGAGAGAGAGAGAGAGAGAGAGAGAGAACCTCTTTCGTAAAATAACTCAACATGATCTAAATATAAAATGCAATACTGTAAAACTTCTAGAATAAAACACAGAAGAAAACTTACATGATCTTGGGTTTGGCAATAAGTTTTTAGATGCAACACCTAAAGCACAATCCATGCAAGAAAAACTTGATAAATTAGACACTATCAAAATTAAAAACTTTTGCACTGCAAAAGTCACTGCTAAGAAAACAAAAAAGACAAGACACAGACTAGGAGAAAATATTTGTAAACCATATATATGACAAAGGACTTGTATCCAAAGTGTACAAAGAACTCTTAAAATACAACAATAAAAAAACAACAAACAAAAAATTTAAAAATGGGCAAAAGATATGCACAGGCTCTTTATATCACCCCAAATACAACTGGCAAATAAGCATGTGAAAAGACGTTCAACATCATTTATCATTAGAGAATTGCAAATCAAAACAACAATGAGATACCACTATCCACCTATTAGAAGGACTAAAATCCTAATAAAAAAAAATAGACAATACCAAAAGCTGGTGAGGATGTGGAGCAATAGGAACTTTCTCATTCATTGATGGTGTGGATGCAAAATGTTACAGCCACTTTGGAAGAGTTTGACAGTTCCTTACAAAAATAAACATACTTTTCCTATATGATCCAGCAATCACACTGCTAGGTATTTATCCAGTTGATTTGAATACCTATGTTCATACAAAAACCTACACACAGATATCTATAGCAGCTTTATTCATATTTGGCAAAAACTGGGAGCAACCAAGAAGTCTTTCAATGGGTGAGTGGATAAACAAACTGGTATATCCATATAATGGACTATTATTTTGTGATTTTAAAAAATGAGCTCCACTTCTGGGTATTTATCTGAAGAAATCCAAAACACTAATTCGAAAAGATATACACACCCCTATGTTCATTGCAGTATCATTTACAATAGTCAAGATATGGAAGCAACCTAAGTGTTCATCAAGAGATGACTGGATAAAGAAAATGTGGTACATATATACAACAAAATATCTCTCAACCATAAAAAAAGAATGAAATCTTACCATTTGTGACAACATGGATGGACATAGAGGGTATTATGCTAAGTGAAATACGTCAGACAGAGAAAGACAAATACCAAATTATTTCACTTATATGTGGAATCTAAAAAATAAAATAAATGGACAAACAAAACAGAAACAAACTCATAGATATGGAGAATACTGTTTTTAAAAAAAGTCTATTAAAAATAAACCAAGGTAATTTACCTATTAACAGACTAAAAAGCATACAACTATCAAAATAAGATGTAGAAAAAGTTTGACAAAATCCAGTATCCTCCCTCCTAAAACTCTTAGGAAAGTAGAAATAGAAAAAAATTTCCTCAACCTGATGAAGAGCATTGAGGAAAATCCTACTTCTAAAATCATATTTAGTGGTGAAAGACAAAATGATTTTTCCCTAAAACCAGGAAAAAGGCAATGGTATATGTTCTCACCATTTCTGTTTAACCCCGTTCTCAAGGTTCTAGATAGTTCAATAAGGCAGGAGAAGAAATAAAAGACATCTAGATTGGATAAAAGCTATAGATTTATCTTTATTCATAGACTACCTGATCGTCCATATAGAAAATCCTAGGGAAACTATAAATATGCTAACTAATCAATGAATTTAGCATGTTTGCAGGATATAAAATTAATATACAGAAACTGATATGTTTTTCTATATTGGTAATAAACAATTGGAAATTGAAAAACAATACAATACTGTTTGTAATAGCATATATGAAATATTTAGGGATAAATTTGTCAAATTATGTGCAAATTATGTGTGCACTGTAGAGTATCAAACATATTTGAGAGAAATTAATGGAGAACTAAATAAATGAAGAGCTACACTGCATTTATGGATAGGAATCCTCAGTACTGCTGAGATAACACTTTTCTCTAAACTGATCTACTTATTCAGTGTAACTCCAAATAAAATCCATCCATATTTTTTGTAGAAATTGACAAGCAGTTTTTAAAATTTTATATCAAAATAAAATGGGCTTATAAGAGCAAAAATAAGTTTGAAAGGTAAGAACATAACTGGGGGGACTTGTACTACCTGGTTTCAAAATTTATTTTAAAACTACAGTGATCAAAACTACAGTGAACTAATACCTTATGGTATTAGTATAAAGATAGGTGATAGTTCACTGGAACAGGATAGAGTGTTCAGATAAAGACATACACATACTGAGGTGTGATCAAACAATATGATGAATGCTGCTGCTGAGTGCCATCCAATGGAAAGGCAGGGATGTTCCATACAGAAAGTGGCGCATCGAACCTGAGTAACAGTGTGTGACAAGTTTCAACTTGTTTGATGCAGTCAGTCAGGTATGAGCTACAGTTGAGAGAAGCTGTGCCATAAATCATGGATCATGAACAATGCATTAACATGAAGTGGGAAAATGTTTTCATCCTCCATCATGACAATGCTCTGTGTCACACATCACTTCTGGTATGGCAATTTCTGTCAAGTAAAAACATATGGTGTGTCCTCATCCACCTTATTCACCGGATCTGGCACTGTGTAACTTCTGGCTCCTTCCCAAAGTCAAAATGACCATGAAAGGTAAACGCTTTGAATTGATTCAGGACATCGAGGTAGCCATGATAGCACAACTAACTAAAGACACTCAAGAAAGAGGATTTCCAGAACTGCTTCAGAAAGTAGCAAGTACGAGGGATGAGTGTGTTTGAAGTGAGGGGGAGTATTTTGAGGGGGATTAATAGCAATGTGTCTTTTAATGTAATACATTTTTAAAATTTAAACATTCACCATATTCGTTGATCACATCTTGTATATGTTCCATTCATTTTTGCAAATTTGCCAAGGCAATTCAATGGGGACAGATTAATCTTTTATAACAAAAAGTGCTTGAATAAGTGGGTATCCATATGCCAAAAAAGTCCTTAATCAAATACTATATAGAAAAATTAACTTGAAATTGATCATAAACCTCAATATACGAGTCAAAATGTTAAACTGTTAAAAGTGTAGAAGAAAATTTAGGAGAAAAAAGTTTAGAAGAAAAAAATCTTAGTTACCCATATTCTTGTATAAATTTCTTAAATATTACACAACATTTACTAACAATAAATGTACTTCATTAAAATTAAGAACCTGTAATGTTCAAATAATATGGAAAAGAAAATATAAAGCAGGTCACAGACCGGGAAAATATATTTGCAAAACAAGTATCTAACCAAGAATCTGTATCTAAAATATATGAAGAGCTCTTATAACTTATATAAAAAGACAATCAAGCGGCGAATTTTAAAATGGGCAATAAATTTTCTCACTTTGCCAGAGAAGATATACAGATGGCAAATAAGCACATGGAAAGTTTCTGTCAACATTATTAACTAGGGAAATGCAAATTAAAATTAAAAGGAGATACTAGTGTATATACTGCTACTAGAACAGCTAAAATTAGAAACATTGATCAACTAGAGCAACTAGAAATCTCACACACTAGGACTGTAAAATGGTACATTTTGGCAGAGTTTTGCAGTTTCTTAAAAAGTCAGTCATGTGATCTGACCATTCTATTTCTAGGAACTTACCTAAGAAAAAAAGCATATTTTCATACAAAAGCTTGTTTATAAATGTTCATAGCTTTATTTGTAATAGCCCCAAAATGGAAATAATCCAAGTGTCCATCAACAATTTATTAATTTGAGATATATCCATTCAATGATATATTGTTTATAAATAAAAAGAAATGAACTGACATTTGTTAAAACATGGATGGATCCAAAAATAATTATGCTGAGTGAAAGATGTGAGTATGCATGCTGTATAATTATATTTATATAAAATTTTGAGGAAAGAAAAATAATCCACAGTGGTAGAAATCAGATCATTGTTTGCCTGTGGGGGTGGGGTGAGGTTTGGAAGGATGGGAGGAAAGGCTTACAAAGAGGCAGGAGGAAACTTCTGGGCATACGGATGTGTCATTTTGATTGTGGTGATAGTTTCAAGGAGATATACATTTGTCAAAACTTATCAAGTTGTATATTTTAATATGTGCAGTTTTTATATCAATTATTCCTTGGCAAAGCTTTAAAAATAGAATTGAGTTTTTGTCTTCTTATAGACTTGTTATTACCAATTTGAATAGTGACCACTCATTTGCTCATATTGTGCTTTTGTAGACTCTAAGCTCCTTGAAGTCAGGAATTCATTCTGTTTTTGTTCCAAGTGTCTAATATTGGTGTAATTAAATGCATATGTAACAAATAACAGGCAAAATAGTATAAATAAATCAATGACTACATAATGATGAACATGTACTACATACTAGAGTCTTTGGGAAATTTCTGCAAGCTTTATTTGAAATTATCATGTCTTGGGAAATGAGAAAATAAAATAAAAGCTAGATTTATTTATAAATTTAGAAATGTACACCAGCATACAATAAGCAAAAGCAGCCATGTACAAATCTGAAAAACTTGGCCATAGGAATATTTTAATTCCTAATGTTAGCAAAATTGTTTCTTGGCACAGTTGACACTGCTTGATATGTATGCACCTTGGATTAAATAAACCAATGGGAAGTAAGACCCCACTTCTGATGTCTCAACTGGAGGGAAGTGGACCACTTAGAATCAGGCTGAATGGGGGAGGGCAAGACAAGGGGACTCCTGGAAGATTTCATCTGAATAGTAGGAACATACTCATTTGAGTTTTGGAGTTGTTCTTCTTTGTTCAATGGCTAATTAATAGGTCTTTTTATTTATTTATTTTAAGACCCTAGAGTTCAACACCTGATATGGTTGGTTGGTGCCTAATATGACTGATTGATGTGGTTGCATTAAGAAAGTTTAGGATAACCCCTCTCCCCACCCCAATCTCTAACTCTCCCTACACAGACATTAATTTCTCTAGGTACTTCTCAGGAACACAAGTATTGTGTTTTCTGCTACAGGGAATATGAAGAGGTACTGTTCTGAAGGGGTTTATAGTCTAATTAGAGAGAGAAAATATCAAAGCATGACAGAAGTAGCCAAACCACCAGGAAGTGGGAAATACCAAAAAAGGTAGGAAAGAGAATGCATAGGTGAGATCTGCCTTTTGGCTGGGAAATCTTCAGGAAAAAAGATGGAATTTTAGTTCAATTACATAGGATTACAATAGGCTAAGAAGTGAACAAAGAACATGGAGTGGTGAGGGGACAAGGGTGAAGTGTGGGAAATAGGATGGAAAAGAAAATAAATTAATAAAAGTATACAGCCTACTGAAATAAAACATTGCCTTCGGGTAAACATAAAAACAGCATCTGGTAGTTTTAGGAGAGAAGAACAATGAAAAAAAAACAACTCAGTTATTTCCTAGTCTTCAAACAAGTTTATATATGTATATAGTGGGTTTTTTTACTTCATAAGTCATATCTTGAGTACTGTTGTCACAATTCTCTAAAATTTAATTTGTGATGAATTATTCAGAGGGTAGAGATGACGATACTTAAAAACTAAGTTCACTAATTGAACTCTATATGAGGGGACTTTCAGTGAATCTCTTTGGAGAATGGCTTACACTAGGTGATTGAAAAGTACTATTTACATTACTATTTTATATATGCATGTATATACCAGGGATGGATTTACCAACTATGCAGACAAAGGGCCATTTATCAGATTGACTAGTTGATGTTTTGTCCATGTCACATATAATAATCTAATTCAAAGAACCCCAAATCCAGTATAAAATAAAATACAAAAAATGAGCTACTTGAGATGCCAGAATCAGCTCATGGTAAACTGCCTCTGTGTCAAGTTGAGGAAGCTTAAGCTATCCAACAATGCACAGTTTCCAGAAGAACATCCTCAGCTGAAGAAAGCTGACAATGTGGGATAAACTGACTCCCAAGAAAGGAGAGACAGCTTCTGCAAAATTTTGATATCAAGATTCACATCATCTTTCTGAAATTATCTTCCTGTAGCTATTACTCCTTGAAATAAAATGCCACTTTCATAATGACAACAAGACTGGGGGGCATCTTGGCACTATAGTAACCTTAACAATTGAAACAAAATTGAACACTGGTAAAGGAAAGAGTGTTTGCATTTCACAAGGAATTGTACATTTCCCAGGGGTCCACTAAATTCAGGAAACACCTTCAGAGAAAAACCACTACTCTTTTTTAACACAAAGGATGTAAATTATAACAAATGAAATGGAGTGGGGAATGACAAGGTCACTTAAAAGTACTTCTGCAATTTAATAGTCTATATTCAAATTGTATTTGACTGATTTTAGTAACAGACACCTTGAGTGAAAAGTGTTTTATTTCTGTATAACTTTTCTACAAAGAAAGCATGCCAAAAGAACAGCTTTGTGTCTGACTCTCCTCTAGAAAATAGCAAAATAAGATTCACACTTATACATGAGGGAAATTTATATAGTTGTACAGCAAGCAGTGATCTTAGAGATCATCCAGTTCAAACATCTTGCTTTACAAATGAAGAGACAGGCCTAGAGGTCAAGATGAGATTGATGTTTAAGGAAGATTAGTCTGGCAGCATGGACATGACACTGCAGGTAAAATCTCAGAGGCTGGTCTGGGTACACCTGTGTCAGGCTGGTTTGTTTTCTCCAGTGGTTGGAAGTGCTTGCCATCAGAAAGATCACTATGAATTAGAACTCAAATTAAGAAAAAAAGGGCAGATTCTGGCATCAGTTCCAAAGGAGCAATAGGAAAAGACGCCATAGCTGAGATAAGAACATTCTGGGAAATAGACTCCAAGGCTCAGAGAGGTTACAGGATGAAGGCCAATACCTACAAAGAAGAATGCCAAGGATACATTGCCTATAATGTGGGAGAAAACTTGGCATCCAGTTGGAGTCTCAGAGTTGGACTGCAAGGAATAATGTAAAAAAGATTGAATAAAATGGAGTGATAGATACTGAGGTCTTTGAAAAACCTGATAAACACTCATTGGCCCATCTTCTTTTTCTAGATTCCTAGACACCATTCCCTTCTGTTGTTACTTTCCTTCTTAGGGGCATTTTTGCTTATAATTTTCTGAGGCCTTTAAACAACTGGAAAAGGGGTTTATGGGCTTAGAAGTAGACAAAGCGAGATTTGATTCCTGGCGTTGATGCTGGCCAGACAAATGACTTTGGACAAATTACAAATCCTTCTTGAGCTTAAGATTTTTTTGTCTGCAAAATGGAGAGGACAGTACTCTCTAATTCAAAGCGTTGTTTTCAGAATAATTTATCTGAAATTTCCAGCACAGAACATGCTTTCAATAGATAGTGTTTTCTATAATGCTAGTTTGTTTTACAAAATTATATATTTTGGAGAATATACCCTACTTTTGTTCTTCCTGAGAACAGCCTTACTCATCCACTAAATGCTGACTTTATAATTTGACTCTCAGAAGGATACTATTGTCTATAAATTCTGGGACATTTTACTTAATCCCTCTAAGCACATGGCTATAAATTATAGAGCGATCAGTATTATCCTAGGGTTTGGCATATATATTATCCTTTCATTATCATAGCTTTTAGTTATTTCAATCCAATGACTGATATGTACTTGATGACCAGATGCTCAAAAAATGAGAGAGACCAGCCAGAAAGAAAGAATCATGGAGGTATCTTCCTATGAAAAGCACTGGAGATGCTTAACTCCCCATGTAATGAAACAGCCAATCCCAGAATCAGGAAAATTTATTCCTAGTAAACCAAAGATTAAGAAGGGATTGCTATTGTATCTGCACTACAGCCCCATAACATTTTGAAAACAGAAGAAAATTAAGGAGAAGGCTATTTTTTGATTATCCTAAAGGTTCAGTACATCTTTCAATGGATTCATAAACTTTCAATTTAGCTCTCTCTTTTTCCTTTGTCTTAAGTTTTCAGACTTGTGATTTGAATGGATATTGACAATCTAAATGGCAATCAGTGTTTTTGTGAAAGTAATAGAATAAAATAATTGGGCTACAAGAATGTAAAGAGATGATTTATTATAACATTTCAATTTATAAAGAAATTAAGCCTGTAAAATTACTACCATAATATGTAGTGATTCCTAGACTTTTGGATTTCATAGACCACCAGTACATTTAAAACAAAAATTAGGAGGTGGATATAAGCTTCATTGTTGTTATTGTTTGTCCTTTGGGCTTATCATCTAATATCGCCATCTCTTCATCCTGGGTGACACTTATTGTTCGTTGGGTGTTTGGGAGCTACTGTTGTAGTTACTCAGCCAACTTTGAAATAAGCTTAAGAAATAAAGGGAAGTATCTTTAATGCAATTGGACCCCATTGGGTATCTTTAAACTTTATTCAGTGTACGCTTAAACATACAGTGGGCTACACTGACTAAGAGGATAGTAATCTGGGATAAAAGAAGTCTTGGATTATAATCAAGAAAGATAGTATCTGCATGACTGTGTTTCTTTGTGTGATTATGACTAGAGAATTAAAATCAGCTCTAAGGCTTTAGAGAAGTCAGATTACCTCTTTGAATCTAATTTTTATTATGTAGAATATTTAAAAAGTCCTCCCACAGATAAAAATTATAAATGCTCTGAGAGGTGAACAAAATTTAGGCAGATTCTGAAGAGCTGTTGACATTTGGATGAAGGAAATATAATAACATGGCATGAATTTCCAGTTTTTTACTGCTTTTAGCTCAAGGGCAGGACACAGTCAGCATATATGGGGAAGCTAAATCTTCTACAGAAACTTTCCGAATTTCCGGCATAAAGAACATAATCACAGCCACAAGAAAGGCTGAGGGGAAAATCCCAGGAAGAAAAGAGCCAGAGAAGGTGAGCAGCCTGTTCTCCGTATACAGTCTGTGCTAATCTCTAACTGACCTTTACACCATATGTGCACAGGGCAACCTGCAAGCAGCCCAGCTACCAATGAAAGAACTGAACTGATATGTGAGTTGCTGCCAAAAACAGAGTTTGCAGTTTGAGGCGAGTCAAATTACCCACTACAACAACAACAAAAATCAGTAATCTTTGCAAGAACGTAACATAACCCAGAGTGTCCACAACAGCACTCATAATATCCAGAATACAATCAAAATTTAAAAATTGGAAACATTTGATCCATTCTCAAGGGAAAGACAATCAGTGGAGACTTATACCATGATAACTAATAACCTAGATGTTGAAATTTATAGACAAGGATTTTTAAAGTCATTATTATAACTGTTCTCAATGACAAAAGGCAGGGTCCAACAATTAAGTTCTCAAATTTGGTACAATGATGTTGCCAAACTTTTTTGGTATCAGAGGGATTATTCATTATGAATTTGTAACAACTGTACAAACAGTTAATCAAGTTTACTCTTTGGAAGTGCTGAAAAGGCTGCGTGAAAAAGTTACATGATCTGTACTTTTCTCCAACAATTCATGGCTGTTGCATCACGACAATGCACCAGCTCACACGGCACCGTCAGTGAGGGAGTTTCTAGCCAGTAAACAAATAACTGTATTGGAACACCCTCCCTACTCACCTGATCTGGCCTCCAATGACTTCTTCCTTTACCTTCAGGTATTGAAATATTGAAAGGAAGACATTTTGATGACATTCAGGACATCAAGGGTAATATGATGTCAGCTCTGGTGGCCATTCCAGAAAAAGAGTTCCAGAAAAATTGCTTTGAAGGGTGGACTAGGCGCTGGTGGTGCATAGCTTCCCAAGGGAAGTACTTCGAAGATGACCATAGTGATATTCAGCAATGAGGTATGCAGCAGTTTTTCTAGGATGAGTTTGTAAAGTTAATTGTCAAACTTCATATATACTTATAAAGAATGAAGAAAATATAAAATAAAGGTGTTCATTTTTTTTCCAGACAGTCTGCAGCTATTTATTCAATACTTTCTGTGAAAAAACAGTTCTTGCCTTCATACAGTTTATAGTTTAATAGTAGAATAGTTGATGGGGTATAATGTCACTTTAGCTGTACTGTTTGTTCTATAAATCTATGATTCCAAGAACAGGGAATGGAGGAGAATCCTTAATAAATATACATGTATCCAGACACCACTGGCTTGTACCAGCAGGGATCCAAACAATTGAATTAAGGCCAGAGATATTAATTTGACTTCATAATTTCTACAAGCAGTGCCCAGAAAGGCAACTAAGTCAGGTCCTGACATCTAATGACAAATAATAATAATATTAATAATTATAATAGCAGCAGCATAAATAATAATCATAACAGTAATAACCCATGTTTTATACCACTTAACAGTTTACAAAATAATTCACACTTTTATTATGAAATTTGAGCCGCCCAACCCACCCTGTAAAATAACGGGCAAGTATTCACATTCTGAGAGGGTCCGTTTGGAAATAAAAGTAGGAAGAACATATCCACATGAAATTTTTCTTTTCAAAGATATAAATGGACTAAGTAAATTACAGATATTCACCCAAATCTTTATTTCTAGTAAGCTCTCAGTGACAATCTAAATTTTATAGGAAGAAAAGAAGCTTTACCTGACATGAAAACAACAATGAACATTTGGGACTATCAAAGCATTCTGGCAACTGTCTTTTCCAGAAACCTATCTTAAGAATGAGTGGCTCGGTGATAATTAGAGAGTGAAATGCACCCAGTTTCACATTTCAATGCTCCTTACCAATTAGAATGACATTAGAGTGAAAGTGTAGCCATATAATTGTATGAAGAATAGATCTAATTTTCTCAATGTCACTGCAATATCACCTTTTGGGACTAACAGCACTGAATGATTACGCATATCATTTGGTAATTGTATTTTTCTCCATTTCACACTGGGAGCTGAGTTTTAAAAGTGGACACACAATTAGATTATAAATGAACACACATCAACTGGCCCTCAGAAGCATTAACCCAGCTGAATTTTTAACTACTGTCAGTGACAATGTTTGTGGCTTGTCAACACTCCGCAGTGATGAACATAGGGATTCTGAGCTCTGCCTTTAATAATAAAAACGAAGAAAGTGACTGAGAAACTCTGAACTCAGGGAGAGTGGCCTTCACAAACTTGGTGCTTGGCTGGCTGTTGGATGTAACTTTAACACCAGCTGTGATAGAGGATCAAGTGCAAACGCCCAGCAGCGCTGCTAGATGCTAGTCTGAGAGCTGCATAGAGAATGGGGATTTCTAGAGATGAGCCTATCATTCTATCTCATAGGCTCCAAAACAGATAATCCCCGGGGAAAAGGTATGCAGTGACAAATAATCGTAGCATATATTGCTGGGTATATTTCAGGTCAGGAGTGAAAATGTATCTAGCCATCTGCATTTAAGTAGCATTTTCTAAAAATAAAATGTATAAAAGAAGGTGAGGTTGAGGCTTTAAGTTATGGCTTCGAGACATCCTGAATACTACTGAACTCTCTAACGCACGATCATAAGTTTTAATAAGTACAATTATTTGGTTGCAGTTGAAGTCTCATTATCATACTAACCAAAAACAAATTTGTGGACCAGTCTGATCTTGGGACTTGATTGAGAGCAATCTCAGGACATTTAAATACGAGTATTTTTCACATGGGACAAATGATGAAAACTAATTTTGATTTTCCTGTCCTAACAACATGGCAGTTAACTACTACACTCCCCTTCATTATGATAGAGTGTTTACTCCATGGAATGGACATGTCTGTCAATAACTCCATTTTCTTGACCACAGTTGTTAATGCAAGCTGATGAAATGCACGACTTCTGCACAAGACCTGAGCCAGAAAGCAAAGCCTGTAGCATTTCCTGTAGGTTTTTGTGAAGTCTTTCTGTATTTTCTTTAAAGTTTCAAATATCAACATGCGGACGGGCTGTGGCTGTATCTGCACGTGCAGATGGATGTTTTGAGGCATTGCCCCTCCCCTCCCAGAGGAACGTGGCCTGCAGTGGTCATGATTGTAGCCCTAGGGTGTGTAGGAAGGGGATTTCCTACTCTCCTGGCTACAGTGGGTGAGTTACAGAGAGGCCAAGCAAAAGGCAGTATCTGAGGAGAATTTCAAATTAACTCCAGAGAGAGATCATCCACCCCAATTACCAGTCTGTAAGGCTCCAGGTAAAGCAGACACGTGGAAATATGAAATAATAGTATACAGAAATGGGGAAACCAAATGACTGTTGGAAATTTGAAGCAGAAGGTGGAAGAGACTGAGAAATTCCCAAGTTGGAAAGAATAGGTTAAGCCTTTACTTCTGAATTTCCCTTCCTCACTGTTCACCCTGCTTTAGCACTCAATCCCCCGATTACAGTTGGTTACATCCAGGATAGTCTTATCCAATAGACAGTGTATGTGTTGAAAAAAGGGTTATGATTAATGTTTTTGTACCTATGGGCTAGGCACAAAATAGGGTCTCAATAAATATTTGGGAAGTCATTTTAAGTTAGACAATGGTTTCCAACCGCACTTAGAATAGGATCCAAACTTTTAACCATGAACTATGATATGAGTCATTCCTGCCTTTTAATTTTATCTCAGCCTGACCTCTACCTTGCTTAATATGCCTTAGTTAAAATAGTTTTTTTCAGTTTCCTGAATACACCAAGTTCTTTGTAAACAAACTATTCCTTTTGTTTGGACTTCCCTTTCCTTCCTCGCTTCATAAGGCTGTGCTTGTGTGTGTGTGTGTGTGTGTGTGTGTGTGTGTGTGTGTGTGTGTCCTTATCTTTCAGTCCTTGGTTTAAATGATACCACCTCAGAAAGGTTTCCAGGCTATGCAATATAAAGTATATCCTCTGTGTTATCCTCTTGTACCCAAGAGGCCCAGTTTGTACCTCTCTAGGGTGAGAATCATCCCTGTTTACCCAGGAATTGGAAGTTCCCTGGGATGCAGGTCTTTCAGTACTAAATCTAGGACAGTCTAAGGCAAACTAGGATGGTTGGTTACCCTACTTACAGATTTTTTGCTCATGTACTTTGGAATATCTATCTACCCGATTAAGCATTAAGATCCATAGAGGTGTGGGTCATGTCTTTTTTGTTTGCCATTGTGTACTCTACACCTCTCATAGAGCTGGATACTTAGTAGGCATTCAATAAATATTGAACGGATGAATAAATGAATCAAAAAATAAGCTATTGGAAGTTCAGGACAAAAAGTTACGTTTGGAGTAAGCTACACAAAGTTGACGTTGTTAGATGTGTAGAACTCTATAAGGAAATAGAGAGCCGCAGATGCTTTGTTCTTACATATAGGTGGGAAGTGGGGACATGTCCAGGAGAGAATACAGTGATCAGAGAAAACCAGTTCATTCATCATCCATCCATCCTACAATCTGGCTATAACACAATATATAAGAGCCAGTAAGGAGAGTCCTAACCTTGATCATCTTGACATTTGCTTCACCAAGAAACATATCCCAGATATGCAAAAATAATTATACATGAGGAAATTTTGGATTAGAATAGCAAGAGAGAGTGCTGGAGATGAAATAAAGCCTCTAGATCTATAGCAACATCAGCCCAATCTAATCTGTGAGTTTTCCTTCTTGCAAAGCACTAGGCCCTCATGAGAGTAGTTGGGCTCTAAGGGAACTTGGACAGCCTCTAGACCATTTCCCATAGTGCAGCCATTGGAAAACTCTCCCACAATATGTCCTCAAAAACCATTCCATGGTCAAAATCATTTGGAAAATGTTGTATGGCATTTAAAGATTCATAATGCATATGTGATAAGGATGGCATTTTGAGAGATTTAAATACTTTTTTCTCTTTCCTATAGCTTCACATTTCTCTAATTAAATCAGGTTCTGTACTCATTGCCTCAGGGATGGTTGTGAAAGGTAGAAAGCAGAAATAACCCAGAAAGGGAGGAAGGTTTGGAGTTATTGTCAAAATGAGAAAGGAGACTAATTTCTCTGAATTCTCTGGGGCTTGAGAAGGTGGTGAAAGGTGATGGTGTTGGTGGACATATTTAGAGGGATCTGGAAGTCTTGGAAGAAAGAGAACATCTGCCCTATTTCCTGACTAGAAGTGATGTTTGATGCTAAGACCCCAAGAGATAATGGCTAGGCAGATAGGACTGTACACAATATTGCAAAAGTTCCTGTGATACAAGCATAGCACAGAAGCATCGAGGAGCCAGTCCTTTAGACCAGAGGATGGCAAACTACAGCCTGCAAGCCAAATCCAGTCTACCGTCTGTTTTTTATACAGTCTACAAGCCAAGATTGGTTTTTACATTTTTAAATGGTTTTTAGAAAAGTTTTGTACATATTATAATATATATTGTGTATGGCTACTTTTGTACTACAATGATAGAACTGAGTAGTGGCAGATTGACTAGTCTGAATGGCCTGAAAAGCCTAAAATATGTTCTATGTTGCCTTTTAGAGAAAAAGCTTGCTGATCCTTAATGCAGACAGTTCTAGAAACAAACTTTGTGGACTGATAACTTAGGGCAAAATGGGCTACCCATATCCTCTGCCTATGGAGATTCCGGAACCAAGACCCCAACATGACTGGGGTGTAGAAAGTATACTTAATTTTACTGTGCACCAGGGTTTGTGATTGAAGTTCCAATCCATTAAACATGTTAAGATGAGAAAGTCTCTGGAAAGTCCTGCTGTCAATAAATATACTTAACCAATGTTTTCCAAAGTTATTTAATCATGAACTTTTTGTGTTAGACCTATTAATATCCTATGAAAGACAGTATTGTTTTCTAAAGAACACACTTGGTAAAATGCTTCCATAGTCTAACATCCTCATCTTACTGGGGGAAAGGCTGAGAATCAAAGCTAGTAACTTGGACAAGGTCACACAACTGGTGAATAGCAGAACTGGAACCCAGTGCTTCTAATACCTCTAGTATAATTTTAAGCCTCTACCAATCAATTTGATTTAATCAGTCAAAATTTATCAAAACCAGATGCAGTGGAGATTTCTGGACTGATCTGACTGAGTTTTTGACTGGCAAATTAGTCAAAGCTCTGTGGTTTTTATGGGATACATCAAAACTCACAAGCAGCAGGGTTTAGAGTAATTCCACATTTCAGAACTTTTTAAAACTATTTTGGATGAGTTTATCAACCAATGCAATATATGTCAACATTCTGATAAATAAGACACTGGATTGAATTTTGATGGAATTGACCATCTGTTAAAACTGTCAGGCCAATTCTGGTTGTGTCTAGAGGATGGGCCAAAATAATTTCTGAGAGAAAACATAAAACTTTGTTAAAGTGAAAGAAAAACTAAATTTTCTGACTGGGCAGGAAAGGTATAGACTTGGTCAATCTCTGCCCTCTAAGCCTTCCTGTTGCTGAAATTGATGAATTGGTTCCTTTCATCAGTTTCAGCCTCTGTCAATTTCAACAGACTTGAATAGTCACACAAACCCATCAATTTCAGCTCTAGAAGTTTGTCTCTTTTGAAACTGACAGGAGCTAAAATGAAGGAAAGCCAAAGTGTCTGGTTCTCTGGAAGCTTTGGGAAGCAGCTGATATTGAGCGACCTTTTCAACAGGCCTGGTGTTCCAGGACCCTGATCCTGCTGGCTTGACATATTGGCTTCAGACCAAGTCACTGTCCCTATAATGAAGGGTGTTGCAAAGGGGCCACACATCAGTCAACTAAACAGAGAGTGATGGCTTCAGAATTTGAAATGAGAGTTCTGGGGCCACCATATAACAGGCCATGAAATCATTTAACTTTTTGAGGCTCTTTTATGACCTGTAAATTGTAGTTAGTGATATCTGTGCTACCAAATAATAATAATAATACCACTAATAATGGTCAACATTTATTGGGCATAGTATTTTCCATGCAATATTCTATTTAATCTTTGATCAGCCTTATTTGATAATTTTAGAAGAGAAAACTAAGGAACAGAGAAGTTAAAAAACTACCAATTTATATGGTTAGTAAGTCCTCACTCATAGATGCATTATTATTTTGCATACAGATATCATTATTGATTTCTAGAGTTACACTTTTAACTCATAAACATAAATAAAAGAATTAAAAACGTATATAGATAAAGAATTAGCACTACCCATGTATGAGTATAATGTACATCCTTATTTCTTCCTCACAACTTTGGGCAAAAAAGGGCACATTAATACATGGGAAAACATGGTAAATGAAAATTATTTATAAATGCCAATGTGGTTAGTATGCAGAAAAAAATACAGGATATTTGGAGACAGAATAACATATGTCTTACCTAGAGTAGGGGATGAGGAAGGCTTGAATTGAATGTTTAGATTGTTAATGCTCCTTTGATGTGTACATAATTTCGAAGGTAGTAACACAAATGTCAGCCCACATTCATTTACTTCCTTTCATGACTACACATAATGAGTGGTATAGCCAGTCTTGGCTTTCCAGTTCAGTCATGAAAATGGACAGAAAAAAATTACAGCCTACCATTTCTTAATCTAGTTGTCTTAATAGCCAAGGCTAATAAACAATTTGGCAATTCAATTAGTTTATGGGGCAAAGCTCTGGAAAGAGCTAATCTTATCAATTGTATAAATTTAATTTTAAACTCTCCAGTTCTATTTCACTCTCAATTTTGAGGTTGCACAGGTGGCTGTGTTACAGATTTGGAATATAAACTCAGGCTTGGAAAGAGAGGGGAAAGGAAGAAAGGAAAGGAGAGGAAAGGAAAGGAGAAGAGAGGAGAGGGGATAGGAGGGGTGGGGAAGAGAGAAGGTAATAAAGAAAGAAACCAGCCTGAAACATGACAAAGCCCCAGATCATCAGTGTTTTCTATGCTTAATGTGCTATGTCAATCTAAGCTGACCCACCAATGCAGACTGCTTCTTCATAATTTGGCATTTTTTTCTCTGAAAGTAGAAGTGAGTGTACTCTCATAGTCTTCCCAAGACTTATGTGTTTGAGAGCTAATTTGTTACCTTGAGAATTCTCTTCATCAGTGTCCTCTTCCATCTCCCACACTGAGAGCCCGTGGACCTTGGTCACTTTCATGTATTCACAGCATCTGTATTCAAATAATTTATTCATGGACTGAAATCATGAACCCCAATCTGGGGTGGAGAAATGTTTACTTGGTCACTTACACTCTGATAAGCTGAGGCATTGGAAGGAGGGTCACTCACAGCTGTCCTTCCCCATACAACTTTTGGAGTCCTGTGTTATAAACCTTTTTATCAAAGAGCCATGGGTAGCAGTCCATGAGGATGTTTTGGGAATCAGCTAATAGAAAGTACCTGCTCCGACACATTAATTCCCTTCCCTGTCAGCCTGTATCATTGTAGAGCATGCATGATGGGAAGCAAGGTCCCATCACACCATGGCACCTGCTGCTTTTCCATCTGCCCAGCGCAATAGCTCCTTTGATTGCTCATTTTTCAGCCTAATGGCTTATTCATTTTTCTCTTTGTAAAGTTTTTACATTTTTATTGCGATTTTAATAGTCATTTAAAAAATTTTCTCATCTCTGTTTGGCACACCAAGGATGTTGATAAAAGAATAACATAAATAATATTCTAAACCATACCCACATTGAGATCGCTCCAAGAGCTGCATTTCAGTGTTTAGTCTGATAAAGTTGTCATGGCGATAATGTCCCCTGAGAATAAAAGTGCCATGTGCATGGTTGATTAAAGGAAATAGCTCAGATGGTACACAAACTAGTAAATATTGAACCTACAAACTATTATACTGCTCATATTTTTATTTTGATTTTTTATTTTCCTGCTTGGAATTTCCTTTTTTTTTTTTTTTTTTGAGTTATGCTATGCTCAGTTTTTTGGAAATAGTCTGATGATTCATATTTCTCTATCTTTCTCTCTTTTTTTTTGTTTGAGGATTTATATTGTTAAAAAAATGCTGGAATAGATATTGGCAGTGCTCCCAAACTGGCCTTTGGATTTTGTCTAAAGCTGTTGATTTGGCTGGATTAGTCAAAGCAGCAGATCATTATTATATATTGAACATCTGTCAAATATAGCACTAACAATTATCAGATACAGTCTCTATAATGAAGATTTGGACTTGAGTAGGTGAGAAGAACTTTCTACAAAATCTATGTTAATAGGGCTATTTATTTTTACTCAAGACAAGAAACAAAATTAAAACTATCTTTAATTACATGAAAATTAAATGATAGGCATGTTGTATGTGTATTTTAAATTAGGATAGGTTGAAGTCATTGTTTGCTGAGGGGTCAGAGCCAAACCATCTTCCTAAGTCTCAAGTAAATGTGAGATAAGAATGGGTGCTTTAGTGGGGAAATGTGAGCCCTGATGTTAGCTGGAATCTATAATTTTTCTTTGTTAACACATCAATTTGATATATTGTCTGTAGGAGGGAATGCTTTACATATGACATCAAATTCATCGGTGGAGTGAAACATCAGGATTCTGCCATATATGGTAGGAAGGTCTCATAAGCTGTGGGATTAGAAGATAAATAGCATAGAAACTTCTAGAACAAGTGAGGGAAACCATGTCAGAAAACACTTATTTGTGTAGTTATTGTTAATGATCAAAAAGCTCTGAGCTACTAACCATACCCCAGGGAGGGAATCCTTTAACTATGAGCCTATCTAAGCCATGTGGCCCTAAAGACCATAAAAATGCTAGGCATTGTCTGTAGCGCTTAGAAGTAAGCTGGAATATAGCACCCATACTGATGGTCTAACAGCAGTAATCTTCAGCTAAAGGGCTCTCTAAACTTCTAGACCCTGAAACTAGAGAATATCTGGAAGAGGGATGTTAAAATGGCCAAAGAGATGAAGGAATCTCAGTACAAGCAAAGGGAGAATTCTTCATTTTGCAAATGTTCACTTTTTACTTGCTTAGTGTTTAGACATTGGGTTAGGTACTGTAAGGAGAAGCAGAAAGAAATACAATTTTATCCTTATCCATGAGGAGTTTAGAATTAAACAGAGGAAAACCACATATAAACTTAAATAATGCAAGAGAATAAATAAATTACCAGGCAAGTAGAAGTGCTATGTGTGTCGAGCTTGTGGTGAGCTAACTCCAAGCTTCTTGGAGTGGAGGGGCCAATGTTAAGGAATGATGATGTAGGTGTGAATATAAGCAAACTCTGCCCTTGACTACAGGCAGAAGGGCAGGCTCTGTGGCTAAGTAAAAATCTTAACTGTGTGGAAAGCTAAAACCCAAGAAAGGTGGACATAAAGTCATGAAGACAAATGGAACAGGTTGAGCACAAACTTCTTTCTCAAAAGGAGAAATAGAGAGGTGCTAGAAATAGGGTCTCCTTTGAGCAGTAGATTAGCATCCTTCCCAAATAAAACAAAAGAAGGAAGAATGAAGAGAGGAAAGGAAGAAAGGAAGGAAAGAAGGAGGGAGGAAGGAGAAAAGTTGTTTTCCACAGTGAAAAGTAATCTTACAAAACTGGTTGCTCTAAGTTGGTGTGGGTTGACTATGTTGTACTTTCTAATGCTATCAAAGTGTTTGTATAAACTCACAGAAGGCAGATCCATGTTCATTACTGAGAGAATCCAAAGTACAGAGAGTCAGGATGCTCTCACCTAAAAAGCACTGGATTAACAGTCAAAAGATGTAGGATGGAATCTGCCTTCATCACAAACTATTTTTTGTGACTTTGGGTAAGTTACATTACCTTGGTTTTCTCATTTGCAAAAAGAACATAGAATACCTATTTCACAAAATGGTTAAAGTACAGGAGACAATGAACGTGAAAGACTTTTAATAAACGTATTAGTAAACACACGCATTCCTTGAGATGTTAGAAAGGACTTTATCGTCTCAGTAAACTATTCCCCTTCTCCTGCCTAGTTAATCCCACTATTAAATTTATAAACAGTGCTTTTGGTGAGAAGTAGAGGACATACAAAATGGACACCAATGTTGTTATTTTACCTAAGCACAGAGCACTACTGCCCTCTCTCCTTTTGACTCTATGCTTCGGTGAAAATTCATGCCTTACGTAGTGACTCAATCTCAGTGCCTGGCAGAAGTTAGAGCACTCAGGCTCAATATTTTACATGCAGGAAACAGACGTGTTTTGTGTGCCATAAGGAGACTTGGCTAGATTAAGAAGGCCATGAAAAGTATTTTCCTTCTAGTTTTCCTCATATTTAAAGGCAACTTGGACTATGTATAACATTTTGATAAAGTTATATGCTATAGAGAAAATAGAAAATAAAATAAAATAAAAATTCTAAACTACAGACAGAGACTGGAATAATCTCTAAGGGACAAAGACAGCTGTGACCTACTGCAGGACTGTGATGGAGAGCTGCTGGTTTGACAGCCCCAGGCTGTTTCAGATACTGTGACGTGCACGACAGCAAATGACTCCTCAGCTCTGCCTTTCTCAGGTGGTAGAACAGTAAAAGGAAGCTAAGGTGCTTCTCACTGGGCACAGGGTCATCCAAGAATAGCAGATGCATTTATGCCATTAATTATTTAAAAGCTAATGGCAAAGGACTCCCTATCCCCTTCTGGCTACTCTTATGTGTTATTTGACTAAAGGGTGGAAAAGAGAAGAATATATGCATTCCCTAAAGATATATGCATTGTCTGGTTGTGTAGCTGTATATGAAGGTGATATTAAATTGGTCAGGGTGTGGTATCCTGAGAACCATTGGTTTGTGTCAAAACAGGTTATTCTACCAACCAGTGTTCCATAAAATCATTAAATCAAGTTTTATCTGGCTGCCTAAGACATTTTATACCAGTTCATTGATTTCCCTTGTTTCAGATGACAGACACTTTGAGTTTTGTTAGCTGTCTATCACTAAAGTCCAATGTCTGGTAAAATAGTTGGCTATCAGTAGTTTAGGGTACTGCCCAAGTACCCTAGTCTGTGTGGCTATAACTGAACTCCAACATGAGTTATCAGTGTATTTGGGGGTATTTTTATTCTTCCTTAACAACCCACACAACAATTAATTCAGGAGATTGCTCTAAATCTATTTTTCCAAGGACACCTGAGTCAGTTCATGCTATCAGCTAGGCAAAAGGGGCAGCTTCTCCAGGCTAACTCTGATCTGATGGGGAAACGTCTACCTTCTGCCAAAGAGGGAGGTAGTTCAGAGAATAGGCATTTTATCAAGAGCTCACCATCTTTTGAGCTATTCTGCTGTGGTGCTCACTCACTAGGTGAGTGAAGGATATGTCCCCTATACTTGCCTTCATTCTGTTTCTATTAATATAAAAAAAAAGGTGTATTGCTGACACTTAAAGGCTAACCTGGAATTAAATTGCATCTTAGAGTAAACCTCAGAATCTCAAACATTTTCCTGATGGAGGAAGGGACACCATTCTAAAACATGAAAGCCAGGCACCTATAGGTTATCTGGACTAGGAATTGTGGGTAGATGGGTGGAATTAAATGCTTAGAGGTTGACAGCCAAAATTAGGACCAAAAAAGTACTTTAAGAACAGCTTAGAAGAAGATACACAGATGGCAAATAAGCATGTGAAAAGATGTTCCACATAATATGTCATCAGAGAAATGCAAATTAAAATAACAAGATACTACTATATATCTATTAGAATGTCCAAAATCCAGAACTCTGACAATACCAAATGCTGGCCAGGGTGTGGAGCAATAGTAACACTCATGCATTGCTTATTGGAATGCAAAAATTGAACAGCCACTTTGGAAGACAATTCGGCAGTTTCTTACAAAACTAAAATGCTCTTATCATACAATCTAGCAATCATGCTTCTTGGTATTTGCCCAAAGGAGCTGAAAACTATGTCCACACGAAAACTGGCACAAGGATGTTTATAGCAGCTTTATTCATAACTACCAAAACTTGGAAGCAACTTGGATGTCCTTCAGTAGGTGAATGTTATGGGATTCCATCAAAAAGACAAATATCCGAATAATCAAAGTTTCAGAAGGAGAAAAGAGGCAGAAAGGGGAAGACTTTATTTAAATAAATAATAGCTGGAACTTCCAAAACCTAAGGAAAGACATGGAAACACAAGTTCACAAAGCTAATAGATCACCCTATTATCTCAACGCAAAGACACCTCTAAAACATATTATAACAAACCTGTCAAAAATCAATGATGAAAAAAGAATCCTAAAGGCACCCAGAGAGAAAAACAATGTAACAACATAGGAACACTGATTAGGCCATCAGTGGATTTTTCAACAGAAATCTACAGCCCACGACAGTGTAAAATGACATATTCAAAGTGCTGAAAAGCATGCCAGCCAAGAATACTTTATCTGACAAAGTTATCTTTCATATACGAAGGAGAAATAAAGGCGTTCATAGACATGTAAAAACTGAGGGAGTTCACCACTAGTAGATCTGCCTTGCAAAAAAATGCTCAAAGAAGTTCTTCAAGCTGAAATGAAAAGATGCTAATCAGAGACATGAAAACATACTAAAGTACACAACATACTGGTAAGAGTAAAGAGTAGACAGAATTAGAAAATTGTAACTATATATTAGGATGGTATAACAAATCGAGTATAGTATAAAGGTTGAAGGAAAAGAGTAGTAAAGGTAATGAGCTACTATAAATTATTAATGAATACACAACAAAAAAGAGGTAAATTGTAACATTAATAATATAAAAGGGAGGAGTAAAAGGGTGGAGCCTTTATAGGTGATCAAAGATAAGTTATCAGCCAAAAAAGAGTTGTTTTATCTATAATATGTTTTATATAAGTCCCATGGTAACAACAAAATAAAAAGTCAGAGTAGATCCACAAAAGACAAAGAAAGGGGAAACAGGGAATACCATAATGGAAAATAACCAATTTATAAAGGTAGGCAGAAACAGAGGGAAAATGAAAATACAAAATAACCAGAAAGCCATTAAGAAGGCATAAGTCCTTACATATAAGTAATTATTCTAAACGTAAATTGATTGAATTCATCAAGCAAAAGGTACAGGGTGGCTGGATAGATGAAAAAATAATACCCAAACATATGCTGCCTACAAGACATCTACTTCAGCTTTAAGAACATACATAGTGAAGGGCTATGTAAGAACATACATAGTGAAGGACCCCTCAAAATGAAGGACTGGAAAAAGATATCCTACGCAAGAGGAAACCAAAAGAAAGTGGGCATAGCTATACTTATATCACAGGAAAAAGACTTTAAGCCAAGAACATTAATAAGAGACAAAGAAGGTCACATAATGATAAAAGGTCACTGTATAATGATCAGTCAAGAAGATATAACAATCATAAATATATACTCACCCAATATTGGATCACCTAAATATATTAAGGAAATACTAACAGATATAAGGGAGAAATAAACAATATTACAATAATAGTAGGAAATTTCAATACCCCACTCAATACTCAACAACAGGTAGGTAATACAGACAGAAAATCAACACAGACATGATGGACTTGACCATATATTAGAAAAATGGATCTAATAGACATCTATAGAACATTCCTTCCAACAGCAGCAAAATACACATTCTTCTCAAGAACACATAGAACATTGTCAAGAATAGATTATATTGCAGGACACAAAATAAGTCATAGCAAATTTGAGAAGACTGAAATCATACCAAGTATCTTTTCTGACCACAATGGTATGAAACTAGAAATAAAAAACATGAGGAAAGTTGGAAAATCTACAAATATGTGGAAACTAAACAGCAGACTGCTGAACAACCAATGTGTCAAAGAAGAAATAAAAAGGGAAATCAAAGAATATTTCTAAATAAATGAATATGAAAACACAACATACCAAAACCAATGGGGTGCTGGAAAAGCAGTTCTGAGAGGGATGTTACTAGCAATAAAGGCACATATTAAGAAATTAGAGAGATTGAAAAATAAATTAAACTTTACACTTCAAGGAACTAGAAAAAAAAATTAAGCCTAGAGTTAGCAGAAGGAAGTGAACAATAAAGACCAGATTGGGAATAAATGAAATAGAAGCCAGAAAAACAATAGAGAAGATCAACAAAACTTTTAAAAAGAGAAACAAAATGGACAAACCTTTAGTGAGACTAAGAAAAAAGACAGAAGACTCAAATAAAATCAGAAAAGAAAGAGGGAAAATTATGACTGACACTACAGAAATACATAGGATCACAAGAGACTACTATGAACAGTTATATGCCAACAAATTAGGTAACATAGAAGAAACGGACAAAATCTTAGAATCATACAACCTACCAAACTGAACCAGGAAGAAACAGAAAGTCTGAACAGACCAATAACAAGTAAGAAGATTGAATCAGTAATCCAAAACGTCTCAACACAGTGAACCACAGGACCAGATGGCTTCACTGGCAAATTCTAACAAAAATTTAAAGAAGAATTAATGCCAATCCTTTTCAAATTCTTCTAAAAAATGAAGAGAAGAAAACATTTTCAAACTCATTCTGAATCCAGCATTACCCGTATACCAAAGCCTGATAAGGACACGGTAAGAAAACTATACACCCGTATTCCTGATGACCATAGATGCAAAAATCTATAACAAAATATTAGCAAACTGAATTCACGAATTTATTAGATGGATTATACTCCATGACCAAGTGGGATTTATCCCCGGGATGCAAGGGTTGTTCAACATATAGAAATCAATAAGTATGATACACCAAATTAATAGAATAAAAGATAAAAATCCTATGATTATCTCAATAGATGCAGAAAAAGTATTTGACAAAATACAACATTTTTTTAATGAAAAAAACCCTAAACAAATTGGGTATACTTCAACTTAATAAAGGCCATATATGACAATCCCACAATTAACTTTATATTCAATGGAGTAAAATTGAAAGCTTTTCTCTAAGATCAGGAATAAGACAGGTGTGCCACGGTCATCATTCTTCTTCAATATAGTACTGGAAGTCCTAGCTTGGGCAATCAGGCAAGACAAAGAAATAAAAGGCATCCAGTCAGAAAGGAAGATGTAAAATTGTCATTATTTGCAGATGAAATTATCTTATATATTGAAAATCCCAAAGACTCAATTGAAAAACTATTGGATCCAATCAATGAATTCAGTATAGTTGCAGAATATAAAGTTAACACTCAGAAACCAATTGCATTTCTACATCCTAAAATGAAATTTCTGAAAAAGACATAAAACTATCCATTCACAATAGCATCAAAAACAATAAAATACCTAGGAATAAATTTAACAAAGGAAGTGAAAGTTTTGTACAATGAAAACTGAAAGACTTTGTGTTCTTTGATTTCTTTCAACAAACAAATGGAAGAACATCTTCTGTTCATGGATTGGAAGAGTTAATATTGTTAAAATATCCATACTACCCAAAGCCATCCATAGAGTCAACACAATTCCTACGAAATATATATGTATTTCGTAGGAATTGTGTTATATATACCTATATTGCATTCATATATATATAATAGTATAGTATATATAACAGAAAAGTATCCAGCCATGAGAAGGGAAATCATGCCATTTGTGACAACACTGATGGACCTTGAGGACATTATGCTAAGTAAGACAAGTCAGAGATATACAAATACTGTATTATATGCCATATATATATATATATATATATATATATATATATATATATATCCTCAAAAAACCGGGGAGTGGTATGGTAGTTTCCTGGGGCTGGTGGATGGAAGAATGGAAAATAGATGTTGTTTAAGGGTACACACTTGCAACTAGTAGATAAATAAGTCATGGAGATCTGATACTCAGTACAGTGATTATAGACAGCAAAACTCTATTATAAACATTAAACTTGCTAAGATAATAGAACTTAATTGTTCCCACCAAAAGAAGAGATAATAATTATGTGATGTCATAGAGGTTAGCTAATGGTACACTGGCAATCATATTGAAATAAAAATATGTCAAATCAATATGCTGGACAGCTTACACAATGTTGTATACCAATTACATTTCAATAAAAAAGTTTTATCACATAAATACATATATATATATATATATATATATATATATATATATATATATATGCATACATATATAGATGGTGCCAAAAAATGTATACACATTTTAAGGAAAACTGTATTAAAATTGTAATGCTCAATATGTACCAATAACAAAAGATGAATACAAGTCACGTTTGACTTCTGCAGTTACAAGAGGTGCTCAAAGTGGTTAACATCAGAGTCCAGACACCTCTGATTACACGAACTACTACTGCTTGAGCAACTTTGACCAAAGTGTCTACTTACGTACTTTTTTTTTGGCACCCCCGGTGTATTGAGTATATATGCACATATATTTCTAACTATATTAAGTGAAATTTTGCCTGAGTGATTAGATTTACTTTCTCTTTTGTCTTTTCTTCTCTGAATTTGGAGGTTATATTTTTTTAGTAGTTAACCCCAGATATTTTAACATGGATACTTAAAAAGTCTAATGTTAATATCTTTACATTCTTCCGAACTAAAGAAACACCAGAATGCTTCAGATCTCATCAATCTTTCCTCAAATTATATACTATTATTGTCTAGTATTTGGTTTTATCTTTTCTTAACTTGAAAAAATAGATATTATTTTATATCTACTTTTTATCAACATTTACTTAGATTTACCTACATATTTACAGAAATCTTTCTGCATGTGTGACTTTCCATTTGCTATTACTTCTACTTGAAACTCATTATTGATAATCATCTTTAATAAGAATCTGTTGGTGGTTTATTCTAGTATCTTGTTTTCTTTTAGCCTGGATATGTTATATTTCCGTCCTATTATGAAAGATAATTTCCACATATTCCATTGTAAGTTGACATTTTCTTCTCAGCATTTAAAAATATCATTCATTGTCTTCTGGTTTTCATTATTGTTGTAGAAAAATCACTCAGCCAGGCTATTTGTAAAGCCTTTGTAGAAACATCTTTACTTTCTAGCTGCTTTACAGATCTCTTTGCCTTTCATGGTTTGTGTTTTCATTATAATTTATATCTAGATGAGAATTTCTTTTTATTTATACTGCCTGGAATTTTTTGGTCTTGCAAAATCTGACAAACAGTGTTTGTTTTTAAACATCTGGAAACTTTTGGCCATTATTTATTGAACTATTGCTTCTAACATTCTCTTTATGTCCTTCTGAAATTTCGATTAGACATGCGTTGGAACTTCTTAATCTTTCTCCAGTATCTCTTAAATCCCCTTCATATTCTGTCTTTTTAACACTGTTCTGCTTCCTGCATAATTTTTTCAGATCTGTATTCCATTTCTCTGTTTGTTTTTCTCAGTCATATCTAATCAGTAACACATTCATTGAATTTTTTATTTCAACTATTATATTTTTATTTCTGGAAAATCTATTTGGATCTTTTCACATTTGTTGTGGTGATTTTTATAGTTTTTCACTTGCCCATATTTTCAAGCTTTTCTTATTTCTTTAGATACGTTAAACATGCTTTTATGTATTCTTCTGATAATATCTGAATTCTCTGCAACACTGATTCTGCCATTAGTTTTTTCTGGTTGGCAATTCCTCATGATACACTGTGATTCTGCAAGTGTATGATCCTTGGAACTTCATTTGTAGGAATTATCTGAGGATTGGTTTGAAGTTGGGCCTCTGCAGAGAGGAGTTGTTTGCTTCTGATATTGGTTGAGATACTACCAACCTCAACTCAAATCACTTACATTTTCTGCTTAAGGTTCTTCTGACCATCAGCCTGTGTGACAATTGTGTGGTTATATATTCTCTAGGGAGATTTAGTTATCTTCTACCTTATTGTTTCTCTTCTTTTCTTTATTTTTCCTGCACAGTGAGTTTCTCATTTACTTTTATACTGAGAATGTTGAACTTTGGGCTCCTGGATTAATGTTGGAATCTCCCATTAAATTTTATTCCTTAGGTGGGCCTTAGGTTTTATTCCCTGTCTCTCACGAAGGGTGACCCTGAACAGCTATTTCAACAGAAGCTCAGGGTCACCAGGATTTGGCAACTGCCATGAGAACAAATGCTGGGCTACACACATTGGCTTACCTCTTTCACTTGCTTTTTGGTATCTAAAAATTCATTAAAATAAAAAAAAATTAGTGTTTTTATTGGTTTTAGTGGGAGGGTTATTGAGAAAATCTAATGTACTGTACTGCCAGAATCAGAAGTCAAATCAGAAGTCAAGTGTTTTTTTTTTAATCAATCACTCAATATTATATCAGAAGTATTCCACATAGTATTTGTAAGCATTATTGTAATAGTAAGTGGAGGTACTTAAGCATTCCCTCACAGTTAGTCTTTAAGGCATCTCCAATTTTTTACTATTTTTTTAAAGTGCTTCTATAAACACATTATTAAATAACAATATTTATATGTTTAAAGACATTTTCATAGGATATATTGCCAGTGTAGCATTGCTGGACTACAGGTGTTAGGCAGAAAGAATAGGGCCTCTGGAAGAGATGGGGGAGGAAGGGAAGGAAGAAGCGCAGGAAAACAAAGGAAGGAGGAGATGAGATCATTCTTAAGAAAAGGTGCAGCTACAGCTAATTGTAATGGATTATAATACTACGTATTAACATTGTTGGCAGGGAAAAATATCCACCCCCTGTTTCGTCATGACAGTTCTGACAAGGGCCAAATAAAGACCAGGCCATCCCACCTCCCAAAATGAAGGAGTGGTCAGTGAGGACCCGCCTAGGAACAGTGGTGACACTAAAACTTGAATATTTTGCACCCTCATTCTAACAAAATCCTAAGCTTCTTTGTTCTTCAATATTCTTCAATGCAGTTGCCCTTCTTTAGGGCCTGCCCACTCTCATGCCATTTGGAGAGTGTACTGTACTATATCCTACTTTAATATATCCACTGCTTGCTTGGCTTTGCGTGACTTATTTGGTATGTCCTTGAATTATTTCCTGTGAGGATACCAACAACCCATTTTCTGGTAACAAAGGGATGCATACTTTTAAGGTTGTTGATATATGTCACAAAAGTGCTTTTCAAAAAGTTTGTACCAATTTATACTTTCATTAATAAAAATGAGTGCTCTATATCCTCATCATCATTTGGTGTTATTGTTAATATTTTATATTTGCCAGTGTTATAAAGGACATTTCTTTAAAAGCAAAAACAAGCTTTTTGTTGTTTTAAAAGCTATTTGTGATAACATTTTTAATGTTTAAAAAAATTCTGTCTTCTAAGTTTGCATATTTATACATATGATTATATTATTGGAAGTAAATACAGAAATAAAAAGTCGTGAGATGGGTACTAAAAATAAATGTTTGTCAACTCTACACTATTTTGGTTCTTATCTCTCTTTCTTTACTTCTTTTCCCACCCCACCTCACATCCCCTTCGGTATTTAAAGAATATTTTTAAACATATAATATACCCTATCTTGAGAATGCCTTCCTCTGGAAGTGCCCAGCGGCCACCCAGCATTCCCACCCATATCAATCCTGCTGAATTCCTCCTTTTGATCCACTGGGATTTCCTGGAAATAAAACAGTTTATTTCTGGTCACTAGTGTTCTAGCTTAACGACCCCCCCCCCTCGCTCCTCCTCCCCAATTAGGAGAAAAGTGTAAGAAAATACATATCTTAAAAATGTGAAAACTCTATTTTGCCCTTGGGATTTTTTCATTTGTTTGTTTTTGTCTGTGTGGTGAAAATACTTTATGTGTACACAAAATACTTTGTGCATGTAGATGACAGTCTGAGAGAGAGAAGACTGAATAATCATTATTCTGAAAATTTTCTCAAAGAATAAACACACTTTTTTTCCTACTTAGAATAACTTTTATGTGCAGATAGTGCAAAACATCCCCTTGAGGGCGAGTTCTCCCTGGCAATAACAGGAGGAGGAAGTTGCCTCTATGCCTTCAGCTTCACTAGCATTTACAGCCTGAACTTCATGAGGACCTTTTCCCTCTCAATACCACCTGAACCGGTCTCCCCACAGACTCAAAGTTTTGTTTTCAGGTCAGGTGCCTCTTACCTCTGTCCCCCCAGGTGACTGGTGGCCACTCAAGGAAAGCCATGGGCTGTCCTGATGGGTGCTTCTCTCCTAGAACACTCCAGAAAACTTGGCTGCTGACAGCTTTTCAGCTTTCTTTGTTTCCTCGGAGTGACTGGTTTCAAATCAGCGCTGCCTGCTGGGTTTGCATTCTTTGTGTCCCAAATGGGACGGCTGGCTCATGAGTGATTCTCACACAAGGTATGCAAGAGCCACCATGTCTCCTAGCATCACTCTTTGACATAATTATTATTTTCTATTTAAATTCATTTTTAAAAATATCCTAGAGGTTGTTCTATTCAGATTCTAATAGATTGACTTAAAAGAAATTGACAATAATTAGCCAATCATTCTGTTTTAAAGGTCAGGTTTGACCAATTATAACTAGAAGGATGTTTGTATCTTCAGAGAGAAATTGTTTGTAGGTAGAGTTGTTTGTAAGTGTTCGATTTGTTTTCTGACAGTCTATTTATTGTACCCTACCCACAGCCATTAGCTGTCTCTTAGCTTCACTTCTCTTAGTTCAGGATGAAGGAGATTATTTCAATTCAATCCAGCTGAGACTAAATGAATCACTTTAACAGGCCCCAGCACCAGGGAGGGCAAACACAGCTGCTCCTTCAGGTCTGGGTGCATCATGGGTGATGTGATCGGGCATGTGGGCCCTATGCCCATACTGCGACTAGACAATTTAAGAGGGCAGGTTTTAGTCTGTAGGCTTCCCAGCTTGACTCCCAACTCTACCTTTTAGCCTTTGTTATTTCCAACTCTTCTCCCCATAATTACAGCCAACCAAACATCCTATCATCATTATTTATTTTTTTTGAAGAGGGGAATAGAAGTTTGTTTTTTAAGGGAGTATATTACAGGAAAGAAGGTAATTCAGACTTCCGACATGCTTTAAAACATGCTTCCTACAAGATAAGCCACAACACACTCAATTTAGCCAGAAACCATTAGTGAAGGGCTTTTAGTTGAACAGATGCTGAGATGAAGTTCCAACTCTGCCACTTCTTAGCTGTATGACTTTGGGTCTGTTTATCCACCTGTAAAAGGAGATGGTAACTACCAGATTCCCTGCACTATTCCCATCTGCAGAAGAATAGGTTAGTGAATGAGGTTCTAATTCCAAGAACATTTTAAGATACTCTCTCGTAAAGAGAGAGTATTATTATTTAGCATTTTCAAAGTGCTTCTATCTTCTTAGGCATTTAGAGAAACTTTTAGTTAAAACTAACATTTTTTTTTTTTTCATTAAGAAAAAGGCCTTGAGATTATAGGTTTTTTCCATTTTTCAAGAGCAACAAAAAAGTCCAAGGAGAATATTCTGATGAAAAGTGATCTAGGTTCTATCCAGGAAACTTAAGAGGGAAAGATGACTTAGTAAAAAGATTTGCATCTGGGAAGTCAAAGCAAGCATTTGTAGAGGAAAATAATAAAAAATAAAAGAAATATATATATATATATATATATATATATATATATATATATATATCCCTCTCCCAGCATGATTTAATTTACTTAATGTGTTTTATCTTAATTGTCCAAAATCCTGCTTTCATCTCCATCTCCCTAGAGTCTAGCCTCAACATTAGAAGTAGAATGATTGTTTTAAATATTAATGAAGTTCATATCAGTCTCCTGATTAAAACTCTCCAAGAATTCCTATCCCACTCCAAATAAATGTCAATGTCTTTACAATGATCTACAAAATCCTATGTGACCTGGCTCCCTCTTAATTCTCTAACTCATCGCCCCCTTATGTATTGTGCTGCAGGGTACAGGCATTAATTCTTCTCAGGGCCTTTGCTTTTACTGTTCCCTCTGCTTAGATCAATTCCCAGCAACGCCCCCCCCCCCAAACAAAACAAAACAAAACAAAACAAAACAAAACAGAACAAAACAAAACACCCTGCATGATGGCTCTCTCCTCCTTTTTGTATATCACCATTATAGTGAGGCCTGCCCATATCACACCATTTAAATGAAGCTCCTTTCCTTCCAAGTCCCTATCCTTCCAGGCTTCATTTAGCTGCAAATTTTCTCACCTTCTAATACACTATATAGTTTAATAATTTATTTGTTTTGTTTTTGCTTTTGCTGAGAAGCTCCCTGATTTGGTTAATTTTGTTACTGGTTCCCCAGCTCCTAGAACCATTCCTGGAGCATAAGGAGGTACTCACTGAATATTTGTTGAATTAATAAGGGAGGAAATTTAAAAGCACATGATGGATTTTAGAAAGTGATTTTTTCCCGACCATGTCAGGTAAAATAATTCCTTTTGTGAAACACTGTAAAACTTCAAAAGGGATTTTACTTAAAATTAAAGGAAAAAGAAAAGATGTCGATTAACATAGAAAATACAAGCAACATGCAGTTACTTTTGTAAATAAAGGGTTTCTGAAATGACAGAGGCCTAAGGCCAGGCTCCTCTCCAATTTTAATTTCACCATATTTGGAAAGCCCTGCCTAGAAAGTTGCCCTTTGCAAGTGAAGCCCACTCTGAATTTTCCCTCTCTCTTATAGTGAGGGGTTGGGGCAGAAATTGCTAACAGAAATGTTCCCTTAAACGAACAACAAAACCTTCCCCATCCTGTGAGTACCACACAATTCCAACAAATGCTGTTGTAGCAAATGTCACATAGGAGACAAGGAGCACACAGCTCCAGGTTTGGCCAGTCCCCTGTCTGCTGTGAAGGCTGTGCACGCCTCCCTCTCTTGGCCACTGCCAACAGAAGACCCACACTTCCTACCTCAGAATGTCTCAGTTCCCAGGGGAGACTTCATGCTCAATTTGCTGACCTATCTTCCAAGGCTGCGTCCCCATTTCCAGGAAATGCTAAAAAAGAAGCCGCTACTCCAGATCCTGGGAGATATATTTTTTTTTTTCCCCTTTGGAAAAGTGATCTCAGCTCACAAGATAATTAGCCCCTTAGTGCTAATCCATGTGCATTTACAAAAGTGCTTTCCGGTTCAGAGAAATAAAGACTTTATTAAGCCTGTATCACTGAGATAACACCAGGGAGCTCTTACCTGCTCGTTGCATTGGCGATAAGAAGACCCAAGACTCCTTAGGTTTGCTCACTAACTTGCTCTCTCCTTCCCTGCTTTTAAAAACATGGAAAACACGTGATGCTTGCAGAAAATCCTGGAGTCATGGGTTGACTTCCTACAGAATGTTACTTATTTGACTTTGATTGGGCTTCTGGCATTTCTCCATTTGTTCTTAAAAGTTCGATGTTGTGCAATCCAACAGCCCACAATCCCTCTGTATACTTTGTGTCCAAGACACATTACTTTGTTATCTAGGCCACTTCTTTTCAAGAAGACTTGGGTATAGTTTTCAGGTTCGAAGATATTAAAGAGGAACTGAGAAAGCAGAAATGAAGACAAGAGAGGACAAAATTGTGTCAATGAAATCCCATGCGAACTTACTTGCATTTAGAGATTATGCATTTTTTTTTCCTTGATGAAAGGTTGTTTTTTAACTATTCTGAAAATGCTAATGAGGCAAGTTTCAAGAAATTGACAGTAATGGAAAACTTGAATGTTACGATGATATCTAAAAAGAAAGAAATTATTTCACTCATCTTAATCTTGTTGGAAAGGAGAAAAAAAAATGAGCAAAGAAATGAGACAGCTGGCAATTGAAGCCTTGGGATTCCCAAACCTTCTCTTTTGTGCTCCCAAATGAAGAAGGTTTAAGCTGCCTTCCAGAGAAAGTCAATCTACAGTCCATGATGATTTTTGAAAATGAAACCTTAGGGAGCTTTTAAAACTACAAGCTTTGGCTCAGCAAGGTCACTTTCTAAAGTGAACATTCTTTTTAGGGTAATGATGTGGGGTAACAAAAGGAAGGAGGGTTGGGTGGCATGGCTAGGTTTGAGTTAAAGCCATATCATGAAATCCACAACTAGAAACACTACTGTCCTCCCACAACAGATTATAAGGAAGGGCATGTCCCAGCCAGCTGCCAAGCCCCCTAAGGGCTTCTTTTGCATACCACCTGCCAAAAGCACACACACTTGCCTCATGGTAGTTGGCTAATCTTTATTGAAAGTTAAAACTCTGGCCACTGGGGAGATTGCATAGCCCTGAGACACTGTCAGCCAGAGCAAAGCTCAGCTGTCACCAGCAGTCCTAGAATACAGCCCAGATTTATGCTGAATTCCATTGAACTTTCTGCCTGTTAGTTTACTCTTTACACATACTCTTTGTTTACATGCTATCGTGCTATTTTTATCTGTTGTTTCACAAATGTGTGTTTTGAATTCTTGGTTACACTGTGAGCTTCTGAGAGGAAGAGATCAACTTTCAGATCCCATGTTCTCTGCCCTGCCCTGGAATTGGGAGGGGATTGTGATGGAGGAGCAGTGGCCCAGGGCTGGCCTGGGGCCTGAGTGGGCAGCACGAACATGGACATTTGGAAACTGGGAAGTGAGTGGAAGACAAACTGGGCTAGCAATTCTGAGGACCAGGTTGGCAGGGAAGGTGAGCTAGGAAGCCAAGCAAGTCCAAGTTCAGAGGCAAGTTTAGAGGCGCAATAAGAACAAGGAAATATAACAGAGGGACAGACAGAATTCTGCCACATGTCTGCCATAGCTGCTCGCATCTCAGTCCTTTCCAAGGAGAATGTCCACGTGCTATTCAAAATAAAAAATAAAACAAAACAAACAAAACAAAACAAAACAACAACAACAAAAAAAAACAGGCAGCGAGGAGGCATCAAGAGGCTCCTGCCCTTAACATCCATCTCTTGTGTTCCTGTTGGTACCAATGTCCCAGGTGGTCCCTGAATGCTGCTTCCATTACTTCCTAACAGAGCTGTCCATGGGCACATTGCTTAACCTCTGTCATTTTATTTCTACAAATAAAACAATGAATCAGGAATCAAGATAGGGAAGAAATGTAAGTTAATGTTGTAAGGACATGTTCCTTTCCTCCTCCATTTCACGTGCTCAGAGTAATTAATACATATTTGTTAAGAAACAATAAGTTGATTTTGAGAATAGGGTATAGTAGCTGTGGAGAGAAATGCCTGGACTCAAATACTCTGAATAAGTAGCTATCTGACTTTAGACAAGAAATTTAGACCTCTGTGGTTTAGTTTTCTCAGGAGGAGAAAATAATAGTATTTACTTGATAAAGTTACGGTGAGGATGAAATGATATAACGTATGAAAATGTTAACATCATGGTGATGGTGGCAGCTTTCCCGAGTAGATCTACCATCTCTTCCTCATCTTCCCCACAGGCTTTTGTTGCTCAAGTCCGGATACGACACATCTCTTTCCCCAAATAATTAAATGACTTTATACTTTGAGAGATGTTGTCAGGGTAGAAAGCTGACACTCTGTGGAGTGTAGTAATTCTTCCATCCTGGCTTTACGGGGGAATGGAAGAGGAGTGTTGAAATGTATGCTGCTGAAATCCTCCCTTTTCACTTTCTATAGAATCTACATAAGAATGAACTGAGCGTCATCCAGAAACTTCTGGAATGAAGGTTAAGAACTCAAAATCCCTACTCGGGCTTTGGACCCCCACTGCTACCTCCCAGCAGCCTCATGTGTCCTCTAGCTCACTGACCGCAAGCAGGCCATTGTATTTTTGCAGATCTGCCTTCTGAAGCATCTTCTTCATGGAGAGAACATTCTGAGAAGGAGTGTTCCCAGCCTGAAAATTGCTGTCTGTGATGGCCGTTTTGAGCCACACTTTACATTTACGCCATGTGTAGCTCTTTCAGCAGCAGGTCTCCCTGTGGGTTATGGAAACGGTTTAAATTTCCTTTCTGAGAGCTCTGTGCTGCCAACTCTGGAGGAGGCTTTCATTTCTGAAGTTGGATGACATTCATCCAAACAATGGTCACTTTTAAAGGATTGAGCAGCAGAATATTCTGAACATTCAGGCAGTTCTCAGCAAGGACTTACCTGTCCAGGGTGAATGCAGGGAAGCCTTGTGGGCTGGGAGGACAGAGTGGTATAATACACTGATCGCCCGCCTTAACCTTTTCTAACACAGATGGTCATGTAGATTTAGGATGAAAATGAGGGTGGCTAGAAGTGAGAAACTGGAAATTCCATTTTGGGTCTCTGTGTGTATGTCTCTTGAAATACAGCTATAGTTCTAGGGGGAAAAGATGTATAAGTGAATCATACATTCTAAAGAATGCTAAATGCAGACTGTTGTTTTCCTCCAATTTTGGAGTTTAAATGTGTAATCCACAGATGTTTAGAGAAACTATGAAATTTGAGTGTCTCTGTTTACTTATGGAAGAGGGTGTGGTTTAGAACATGGACTTCAGAGCCAGACTGCCTGGGTTGGAATTCCAGCTCTTCTATCTGCTGGACAAATTACCTAACAACTCCGAGCCTCACTTTTTCCATCTGTAAAGTGGGGATAAAAGTGGTACCTACTTCATGGAATTATAAGGACTAATGATATAATACATGTGAAACTTCCATAACAATGCCTGCCTTACAGTTAGCATTAATAAGTAACAGCTATAATTATTCTTGTTTTTCCTTTTATTATTCTTTTCAGTTATGGCTATAACCAAATAAAGTTCAGATTCACTTCTCTAGAGCTTGATGAAAAAATAATGTTAGCGATACATTTCTGTAACATTACCAATTAGCAGTTTAACAAACTAGCGTGGTAATGATGGATGAGGCAAAAACAATCCTAGCCTACACTTACACAGTGATTTAGAGTTTCCCAAATCCTTTTGTATATATTTTCCTCAAATTGATTCTCACTGTCACTGTGAGATGGAGAGCATTACCCACATTTTATAGATGAGATTATTTGGCTCAGGAAGAGTAAGTGACTTGTCCACGGTTGCACAGGGAGTTAACTGTAAAACCCAGCCTGTTCCAATCCCTATGGTGATGTGCTTTCTTTTACATTATGCTGCCTTCCACATGCAAGAGATAAACAGTCTTATAATTAGACTGTTGGCTGCATATTATAAGTGGTGTAACTAATTTATCAGGGAGAAGCTGAGGGATTTAAAAACAACACTGCAGTCCCTGAAGCAGTATGGAATGAACCTGCACGTGACTACCAGCTAATCACCAGTTCCATGAACTCTCCAATCACTCATTAGCTGTAGATTCCTGAGAACGCTCTGTGCTGAGCCAACCAAACGTGGATTGCTGTCTGGAGAGCTTTTGGAAATATATGCTTAGAGACAGCACTCAAAAATTCATCAAAAATAGGGGACAAGATGACAAACCGCAAATTCAAAGGATTGATTTATGTTTGTATATATGCAGCAATATCAGACCTTGAACAGATTGCTTTAGCCCCTCCCCCAACTTGACCTTCACTGTAATTATGGAACCCTGATGCTGCCTGAGGGATTTACTCACTGTTCCCAAATCCCCACGATACTTTCTCTTAGCTATTTTGCTTATATTTAGCTGTCCAGGGTATGTTCTCCAGGCCATCGACTGTTTGAATGCTGCCCACTTTTTAGATTCACCTCAAATTTTACCTCCCCAGATGCAGCCTACATTTATTATAATACCTGCTTTTAAACACTTAGAGAAATGATTTTTTAAATTACTTAATTTGCCGTTAGCTTTAACTACCATATATTTTCTTTGCCTATACATGTACCTTTTCCTTTCCACAGAACCATTTTTTCTTGAGGGCTAAGAATACATTCTTCACTCCTTTGTGTTCCTCACAGAATCTCAAATTATGCCCCATAACTACTAGAAGCATAGCACATACTCAATTATCAATGGATTACATTTTAAGATTGATTTATACATGAATATCAGCCAGGTACCTGATTAAAATTGGAAAAAAAAAGAAGAAGATGTATAAGTCAGCAAAAAAGAATTTTAATGAAAAGAAAAAATTTTTAAAAAGTTCCTATAATGCAAAGTTTTACTGCTTCTGCTGGCACCTAAGATCTGAATTATGGCTCTTTTTTGAGAACCTATAGGTGCCAAGGATATAAAAGGGGTGAGATCTATAATACAATATATAATACAGTAACACCAAAAAAATGATAAATTCATCTGTAACCCCTACCATAGGGCTATCATTCAAAAAGGAAACTAAAGGAAATGACCAAAAAGCAAATGTGATTGTTACTCTTACATCTCTTTCAAATGTCTTTCCTGGAAAGTAATTTCTGATGGTTAGGCTATGGTGAGAAAGGGGAGTAGAGAAGTTGCTAACTGGGGGGCCAGGGAGAATCCCAACAGAGCTTCATCTAGTTGGTGGGGGAAGGAGACACCCTGTGGAGACCGCTTGATCCTCCTAAAGAAGAATTGCTAGAAGATGAATTTTTATATGCCAGAGAGAGGTGAGGTGGATTCTCAGTAATGAAAGGAAACTGGATCTGGGCAATGATTGTCAGGGATGCTTTGCTTACTTAGGCCTTTGGAACCCTGACCTGAAACCTGTGACATCAGCACAAATCACACTCCCAGAACTGTATCTGGGGTTTCAAGCTATCTGAAATTGGTTTACCTTTTTCTTCCATTAGATTGTACCTACGTCATGGGTAGCGACACTATTTCCTATGCTTCTGTTTTTGCCTTGCTTGGACCACTGTGTGTGTGTGTGTGTGTGTGTGTGTGTGTGTGTGTGTGTGTGTGTGTATATACACATACAATGCCATATTTTTCATTGGTATATATACAAGTATATATATAAAACACCTCAAAAGTTCATTGCTGATATCTACTTCTGTCAATGAGAATGTATGAGTAGGTGGTTACGCAGTGGTAGTGGTGATAGAGGGCATTAGTGTTTAAAACTCAAAACGTTGGGCAGTTAGGAACAGAAAATATTGTTTTAGAGTTATGTGATTACGGTGAAGATGTAAAACCAAAAAATAAAAAAAATAAAAAAGATTGGCAACAGGACTAGAGTGTTTTACACGGTGGGTCACACTCCACACTCCATTAGTAACTCATGAAATCAGTTTAGAGAGATGCATCAGGATTTAAAGAAATAAATGTAATAACATATTCATTTAAAATGTATATTTAAATTGAGATAGAATAGAAAATATCAGATTATAACATATTATAAGAGTATTATTCTGTAAACTTTTGTTTATATAAAAGTATGTCCTGATTCATGATTAAAAAATGCATTTCTTAATGTGAAGTCAGGGAAAAAAGTTTAAAACCTACTGTCCTAAAGTGTTGTGAGGCTTTCCTTGATTTACTGTTGGTTAATAGAGGATGAGGGATATGCACTAATGGATTGTGAATGACTAATTTTGCCTTGTATAAAAAAGATTTTTAAAAGACATAAAACTAGTAAGCAAAAGAGAAAGCTCTCTTCTCAGAAGAGAGAAGGCAGACATGTAATCAGTCAAAAGCACTGTCCTGGAGAAGCTGTAGGCCAATGCAGGAAAAGACAAACATATAAGCACTTACCCTGTGGGGTGTAATCATGACAAGGTAGCAAACTATTGGAAACAGCTTAAATGACCCATAAATAGAAGCTTGGATAAATAGAGTACATATTTACAACCAAATATATCCAACCATTGCACATGAAGGTACGAATCTACATACACTGGCTTGGAAGATGGGTGTGACGTGCTGCTAAATTTTTTACAAATTTACATTACAGAAATAATATATGAGAGGATGACACTATTTATATAAAATTATGTGATTATATATCTGTGTGGTTGTGAAGAAATAGACAACCATCTGATAGGATGTTTGCCAAAATATTAAAGGTGTCCATCTCTTCAAATGGAGTTTCAGTGCACTTTTTGTTGTTCATTTCTTTTCCTGTTAAAATTTAAGAACTAGCATTCTTTTGAATGTATCTTTCAAATTTTCCCAGCACAATTTATTGAAGAGGCTTTCTTTTCTTCATTGTATGTTTTGGCTCCTTTGTCAAATATTACCTGCTCATATATGTGTGGCTTTATTTCTCAGTTCTCAATTCTATTCCTTTGGTCTGTGTACCTGTTCTTCTGCCAATACCATGCTGTTTTGAATATTGTCACTTTGTATGTGTATAAACTGAAGTCAGAGAGTGTGATACCTCTGGACTTTTTCTTTTTTTTCAGGATACCTTTGGATATTAGGGGTCTTTTGTGATTATATACAAATCTGATTTTGTTGTTGTTGTTCTACTTCTTTGAAAAAATGTCATTGGGATTATGATGGGATTGCATTAAATCTGTATATTGTTTTGGGTATTACAACCATTTTAACTACGTTGATTCTTACAATCTATGAACACAGAATATCTTTCCATTTCATTGTGTCTTCTTCAATTTCTTTTAGTAACGTCTTATAGTATTCAGTATATAGGTCTTTTACATCCTTTGTTAAGTTTATTTCGAGGTATTTTATTCTTTTTGTTGCAATTGCAAAAATAATTGTTATTTTTATTTCTTTTTCTGAAATTTCATTGTTAGTATATAAGAACACAATGGATTTTTATACATTGATTTTTATATCCTGCAACTTTACTGTACTTGTTTATTGTTTCTAATAGTTTTTTTTTGGTGGAGTCTTTAGGGTTTTCTACTTAAAGAATCATGTCATCTGCAAAAAGTGACAATTTGATTTTTTCATTCCCAATTTGTATGTATTTTATTTCTTTCTCTTGCCTGATTGCTCTGGCTAGACTTCCAACACTATATTGAATAACAGTGGTCCCTGTCTTGTTTCTGACCCTAGAGGAAAAGCTTTGTTTTTTGTCAATGAATATGATATTAGCTGAGGGTTTATAGGGTTTGTATATATGGCCTTTATTATGTGGAGGTAATTTCCTTGTATATCCATTATATTAACTGTTTTAATCATAAATGGATGTTGTATCTTGTGAAATGCTTTTTCTGTACCTACTGATACAATCATATGATTTTATCCTTTATTTTGTTTATGTGGTGTATCACTGATTGATTTGCAAATGTTGAACAATTATTGTATGCCTGGAAAGAACCCCACTTGATCCTGGTGCATAAAATGTTTAATGTATTGTTGTATTTGATGTGCTAGTATTTTGTTTAGGATTTTTTGCATCTGTATCCATCAAAGCTATCTGTCACCATACACCAAAATTAACTCAAACTGGATCAAAGACCTAAATATAAGACCAGAAACAATAAACTGCATAGAAGAAAGCATCGGCACTAAACTTATGGACCTTGGGTTCAAAGAGGATTTTATGAATTTGACCCCAAAGGCAAGAGAAGTAAAAGCTAAAATAAGTGAATGGGACTATATCAAATTAAAAAACTTCTGCACAGTAAAAGAAAACATCAACAAAACAAAGAGGCAACCAACTGAATGGTAGAAGATATTTGCAAACAATACTTCCAATAAGGGACTAATATCCAAAACAAAGAATTCACACAACTCAACAACAAAAAACCAAACAATTTAATTAAAAAATGGGCAGAGGACCTGAACAGACACTTCTCCCAAGAAGACATAGAAAAGGCCAACAGATATATGAAAAAATGCTTCACTTCACTAGCTCTTAGAGAAATGCAAATCAAAACCACAATGAGATATCACCTCACACCTGTTAGAATGGCTATTATCAACAAGACAAGTAACAAGTGTTCGACAGGTTGTGGAGGAAAAGAAACGCTCATATGCTGCTGGTGGGAATGTAAATTGGTACAGCCACCATGGAAACAGTATGGAAGTTCCTCAAAAAATAAAGAATACAATTACCATGTGACCCAGCAATGCCTCTTCTGGGATCTATCCCCCAAATCTGAAAATATTTATTTATCTATATCTGTCTATATATAGGTAGATATAGATAGATATGTAGATATACTATAGATATATAGTATAGATATATATATAGATATACTATATATCTATATCGATATCTATATATCTATATCTATATATAGATATATGAAGTCTGACAATTAAGTTCGTGAACTCATCCTAGAAAAAGTGCTACATACTTACTTCATTGCTGAATATCACTATGGTCATCTTCGAAGTACTTCCCTTGGGAAGCTGTGCACCAACACCAGTGCCTAGTGCACCCTTTAAAGCAATTTTTCTGGAACTCTCTTTCTGGAATAAGCTGTCATTGTGGTACCCTTGATGGCATGAATGTCATCAAAATATCTTCCTTTCAATATTTCCTTTATCTTTGGGTAAAGAAAGAAGTCATTGGGGACCAGGTCAGGTGAGTAGGGAGGGTGTTCCAATACAGTTATTTGTTTACTGGCTAAAAACTCCCTCACAGACAGTGTCGTGTGAGCTGATGCATTGTCGTGATGCAAGAGCCATGAATTTTTGGCAAAAAGTTCAGGTCATGTAACTTTTTCACACAGCCTTTTCAGCACTTCCAAATAGTAAACTTGGTTGTTTGTCCAGTTGGTACAAATTCATAATGAATAATCCCTCTGATGTCAAAATAAGGTTAGCAACATCATTGCAACAAGTTCACGAACTTAATTGCCAGACCTTGTGTGTGAGCGTGTGTGTGTGTGTGCGTGCGCGCGCGCGTGTGTGTGTGTGTGTGTGTGTGTGTGTGTGTGTGTAGTATTGCAGCATTATTCACGGTGGCCAAGACATGGAGACAACCAAAGTATCCTTCAATAGACGATTGAATAAAGAAGTTGTGGTATATACTATATACAATGGAATATTACTCGATGTTAAGAAAAAATGAAATACTACCACTTGCAACAACATGGATAGATCTTGAGATTATCAGGCTAAGTGAAATAAGTCAGAGAGAAAAAGTAGAGAACCATATGATTTCACTAATATGTGGCATATTGAACTCAAAGCAACAGATGAACAAGACAAACACAAAAACTCAGAGACACAGACAGTAGTTTAGTGGTTATCAGAAGGTAAGGAGTGATAGGTGGTGGTAGGAGAGGATAAAGAGAGTCCAATATATGGTGATGGAAGGAGAACTGACTCTGAGTGGTGAACACACAATGCAATATATAGACGATGTAGTATAGAAATGTACCTGTGAAATCTATATAATTTTACTAACCAATGTCACCCCAATAAATAAAAATTATTAAAAAAATAAATTTAAGATATATCAACTTTATAATTATGCATACATATATATTTTTTGAAAAATACAGAGGAATAATATTATAATGGAGTATACATAATGTGCCATAGAAGCAAATAGAGGTGACTAACTGTCAGAAAAGGATCAGGGAAGAGATATGTTATGGAATGAGTCTTGAAGGAGAAGATATGTTTGTTAGGCCTAATGAGGAAGGGTAACCCACAAACAAGAGCAACTGCACAAACAAGTGAATGGAGGTGTGAGAGTGTCACATAGTCTGTGTATTGTTGTCTGGAACTCAGAGGTAGAAGATAATTTTCCAAGGACAGAGAGAGGAAAGAGTTTGTAAGCTAAGAGAAGGAGGTTGGGTAAATCTGAACTTTGGTGGAAAACCACAGAAGGATTTTAAACAGAGGAATATCAGCAGATGCTGTTCATGACCCATCCATTTCCTACTGCTTCTCCCTTCTCTACATGGTGATGTCTTGTTATGAAAGCATCTGCAACTCAGCCTAACAGCCTTCTCAGGCTACAGAAGTGTGCTTGGCCCACATACAGAGCAGGTCAGAAGTGCCAGGGAATTAACCTCCAAGGAGCAGACCTCAGCCGAAGATGAACAAATGAGTGGGTGGATAAATAACCAACTTTCTTTATTGCCCCTTGGGTAAAACAACTCAAACGTGTTCTAATATGGTCTCCCAGATATTTCTAATGGAATTGAGTCTCAGTACCTATGGCAATAATTTCCTACCTAATGCGCACCTTTTGGTTCTCTTTCTGTTCCTGGCTCACATTCCTAGTCTTATACTGCTGCTTTCTGGAATCACCTCCCAAATGAAATACTCAAATCTACCCAAATCTCTCACTCATAGTCAGCTTCTGGGGGAATACACCCTGAGGAACCAGCTCGTGTTGTATAAATCTCTTTCTGTATGAACATCAAAATAGCTAGTGGTTGTCGCTGTGTGCTGGAATTTTAAGTGGTTTTCTCTTTCATTTTTAATCTTTTTTTCTAAAATGTCAACAATTTATTTCCATTACTCTAATAAGAAGGATAAACACAAAAGTTAACTTTTTAAAAAAGAAATAACTTTTTACAGCATGGAACTCATTCAGTTCACCACTGAAATAATTTAGTGAGAGATAATGACAATAAAACTTACACCATGGAAGTAGGAATAGAGATGAAGGGTTAGATTTAAGAATTCTAGAGATGGAAAGGGGAAAGAAGAGCCAAAAGAGGTCAAGAAGCCACGTTTTGGGGAATGTTTAGCAAATACTGATGACATAAAAGAAGACATATGTTATTGGAAGATGATAATTTTGGTTTGGTCACATTGAGTTAAAGTTCTTTTAAGTGATTCAGGTGGAGCTGTCTAGTAGGAATCAGAAATATGAGTCTGGATAGAAAGTTGAGTGAGAGATGTAGAATTGAAAGTTATAGGTATGTATGTGATAGAACAACCATTGTGTCTAAGATTATCTTGGGAAGTCTACAGAGTGAAAAAGAAATGACATGAGAATGCTACCCTAGGGACATCAATGTTTATATTCTCAGGGAAAAGATAAGGAATCACTACCAAAGACTGAGATGAAATGGTCAGAGTTCTAGGAAAAGAACCAGGAGACAGAGGTGGTATGAAAGTTAAAGGAGAAGTGAAAACATTCTTCTCTGTGAGATGATTTAGCAAGCGTAGTACAAGTGGACTGCTCTACCCCAAGCTGACTGCTCTGTGTTCCTCTTCCCCATCATCACTGATCATGCTTGATCTGTTATATTTCCACATAGGTTAGTCCCTCTTGATTCATCTTGGTTGGGTAATTCTAAGGGCAAAGCAAGGGATTTTAGGAGAACCATTCCATGCTACCCTGTAAAAAAATATTGGTTTCTAATTACTGAGAAATAAGCACAACAAGCATCCCTGAGCTTCACATCATCTCTAAATAGTGTTAAAGTAATTGAACAAGGAGGCCAGCGAGCTGAGGTGGTTCTAATGCCTTGGTTGCCTATATGAGCAAACCAAAACCTAAACCAGAGTCATAGCACTTAAGAACAACCAATTACAAACAGCCAACTAGGCTTTCCCAAATAAGGCAACTGCATAAGCTATACTTTAATCATTACAGCTTAAGTAATTTCCTGGCATTGGTTCTATGTCTTCTCTGTTAAAAACCTCTGCCTCACCCTCTAGCTTCTGTCACTGGAGCACTCCTAATCCCTCTCAGCTCAATTCGACTTGATACAAATTTTAATGCTCCTCAGTTTATCTTTTAACAATAGGATGAGGAAGGAATGATCATATCTGTTGAAAAACAACTGACTATTTAGTAATGTGTTGCTTTTAAATCTTGCACCACAATGTCTCTACATAACAGTTGAATCCACATGGACTCATCAACATGAAAGGCACCCTTCCAAACTTTTGAGTCTGTCTTCTTATCTTGGTTACCAAACTCATCTTCCTCCCTCAGAAGGTCTCATGGCTCTACAAATGGTCCTCAGTCTATAACCACCAAGATAACTCACCCCCAGGGGCTCCCAAACCTATGCTCTTTTTATAGGTAACTGTAACTCTAGCTTAGTTTGGCTCACAGATGGGACTGAGTCACAGTTAACGTTGGGGATAAAGGCAGCCTGTGATCTCTGAGGGAAAGTCAGAGAGGTGAAGATCTGGCTCAGGGGTCTCCCCTAACTTGAAGTAGAACATTGCTCTGAATAGTTAAGACTTTCCAATTCCTAGAGGTATATGTTTAGTCCAATGTAGTTTTAAAACTTCAAAACCAAAGGAAACACTTTTGAATTAATAGAACTTGAGTGAGGGGAAAAAAAATGATTTTACGCAGGACACCCAGAACAATAAATCAAAAATTGTAAGAAATTGGGGTTTTTGTAAATTTGAAGTTGCTCCTAATGATTTAACTTAGCTAGAGGGAAAATAAAGTCTTTCTGTCAACTACAGGTTGTTCAGCCAGGGAAGGTTAAAAAGCACATACACAGAAAGAACAAAGTCTGATGTTCACGAGAAGTGATGGTCTTTTCTAAAATGAAGTTCCAGCTGAAATGGAAGAAGTCCGCTAGAGGCAATGATTCTAAGAGTTTTTGAAGGAGGCATCAGAGAAGAGTGACAGACATACAAATTTCAAGCTGTCTGCACAGCTTCAACCTAGCAAAAATCTATAGTGAAGAGAAACTATTTCCTCAAGACTTCAGTCCCTTGTCCATCTGGAAGTTAAACCAAAAAAAAAAAAAAAAAAAAAAAAAAAATTAGGCAGGAAAAATAGAAACAGTCCAATTTGGTGTATAGTTTGAGCTATAGCCAGAGAAAGTTCAGCCAATGCCATCTTTCCTGTTAAAACCCAGAGTCAGTTCTCCTTGCCCCTGACACCCACCTTAACTGTCTTTCTCAGGTAAGTTAAGTCTTCTGACAGGGCCACCCACCGCACCCTGGTTAGTGAAACTAGGTGTTTTTTGAGAAATTCCTTTTAAGAGTGGACTGTGTGTGGAGCAGATAAAAATGCACCACTTTCCCTCTCTCTTTATATGTTCAAATAAACACTTTTCTTTTTGAGCATTTTATTGTGAAACACTGTGGAAAAACAGCCTGGGAGTAACAAAAGTAACTGCACTGGCAAAGTTAATCTTCAAGAAATCTTCAAATTCTTATTGTCTTTGTCCTTGTTCTAAAGTTCGAAGCAGGGGGAACTAGCCAGCTTTGGGCCATTAGAATCACGCTAAGTTTTGCTTTAAGAATTAGTTCCATTAAAGCCTACCCCGTGCAGCGTTCTGCACCATTACAACTACTGATTAGATTCCATGTCCACTAGCGAAGTGGCCTTACCGGTTGTTTGTTAGTATGGGAACTTCTGCTTTGCCAGTTGCAGGGCAAGGATCCAGGCATGTCCTGGGGTAGAGTTGAAGGTTAGAGCACCATTTGGAATGTGAAGACAGCCCAAGGGAGGAGGTGGGAAGTGAATCTGTTCATCCATGGAAGAAGAAAGTCTAAATACAGAAGACACACTGACTCTGTGCATGTGTGTGTGCGCGTATTAAAAGGACAGAAAAGGAACTGTAGTTTTTCCATTTTTCTTCCCTTGAACTGTCTCTCAGTCTGAGGTCACCCTTGGGGCCACTGCAAGTGACTATGAATATCTCATCCTACGTTCCACAAACTCTGACCTGTGCATGAGTCCAACTGCTATTTCCTTTGAATTCTTAATAATGTTAACCCTACAGCGGTTTTAGTTACATGTTCAATGACTTATTGGTGCTGTGACTTTTGACCTTCCCTACTGTGAGAAAGTTGGTGTAGATTCACAAGTGACTAAGCCATTAACAGTAACTAGCACATACTGAGCTCTAACGGCCTACCAGGAAATCTGCTAAGCATCTTATCTTTCATAATCCAATGAGGAAGGTTTTGTTATTATCTCCATTTTATAAAGGTTAACTGCCACGAGGTATCTAATAATTGCCCCAAACAAGATTTTGATATAGGAAGCCTGAACCCACAGCTGTGCTCTTCAACACTACATGCCTGCCTCTCCTCACGATTACACAGTTTCCTCTCTTGAGTTTTGGTTTGCCCCCAAACTGTCCAGAATTTCCCTCCTCCACCTCTCAGGACCTACTGACTCCAGCCCTGGCTCTGTTTGCTTCATTCTTTTTATTTTTGCTGTAACATATTCACAACTTGGCTATTTTTCTTGGCTTACACTTCTATGGTTCTAAGTCAATATCTCAGTTAAATATAACACATTGCAACATTTTAAAAGTGACTACATAGCGGTAGTGTCAATTTTTCCATCTGTAAAGTGAGATTAGGATAGTATCTGTCTCCTGTAGATATTATGAGGATAAAAAGACAAACTATATGTAATAGCACAGTGCCTGGCATAATATTTTAGTTTGTTATTTGCTTACTAAAATAGCCCAGAGGTAATATTATATTCATTTTGTGGATGTGAAAAAATGGAGCATAGTGGCTAAGTAACTTGGCATAGGAAAATAATACTAGTAACTAGCAGAGCTGGTGGAGCCTGTATCTTGATATCCATCTTCAGCTCATTGCCGAGCAGCTCAGACCTCTACCAACTTCCCATATTATTGGGTGCCCCATTGCCTTTCTGTTTATGGTTTGGAGGTCACTTTGTATTCTTAGTTAATTTGAAGAGCAGAGAGCATTAGTATTCCATTGTAGATATTCCATTTTAGATGATCAAAGTCTCAGGGCTGCGATCACTCAGGGCTGTCAGACTTGGGGGTGAGGTAGCAGAGAGAGGAGGGAGATGGGTGGATAGGTGCTCACTTTCGGTGTTCCTAGGATGGTGTGTCAGTGTCAACATCAAAAGAGGGGAACAGAGAGCCTAACGGCAGAGAATGGTAGAGGATGTTCAGTGGGTTGTGTGGTTCACTTGGATGATAGAGGAAGCCAGACACCTGGGAGTGGGGATACCCTGTTGCATAGGAGGTAAAGCTGTAATGGAAAAACCGGGAAGGCCTTAGGAGCTCGGTGCCATAGCCACAGAGCTGGGGTTTCCCGGAGTTGGGAAGTTTAGCCAGGCTCAGACTTACCATGTAGAGAATAAGTAGACACCACATTCCAGGATTAGGGACAAGCTGTTATTGACGAGAATTATAGGGTCGAAGCATTGCAGATGAGAGAGGAACAGAGCAACACGAAGTGCACTGCTTCTATGCCCTCTGGAAGTGTACCCTGGGTGAAAGCTCTGACTGAATTTAAGTATAGTAGTCCTCCCTTATCCATAGTTTCACTTTCCACTGTTTCAGTTACCTGTGGTCAACCATGGTCTGAAGATTTTAAATGGAAAAACCCAGAAGCAAACAATTCCTAAGTTTAAAATTGCACGTCATTCTGAGTAGCAGGATGAAATCTCACACCGTCCTGCTCCATCCTGCCCAGGATGTGAATTATCCCTTTGTAAGCTACCTGCCCATTAGTCACTTAGTAGCCTTCTCACTTATCAGATCAATTGTCATGGTATTGTAGTGCTTGCGTTCCAATAACCTTTATTTTACTTAATAATGGTCCCAAAGCACAAGAGTAGTGATGCTAGCAATTCAGATATGCCAAAGAGAAGCTGTAAAATGTTTGCTTTAAGTGAAAGTATATGTCTGTATAGGAAAAAACATAGTATATACAGGGTTTAGTACTATCTGCAATTTCAGGCATCCAGTGGGAGTCTTGGAACATATTCCACACAGATAAGTGGGGGTTACTGTAATGCTTGTTTCTAGAAAGGGCTTGGAATAGTTGGGTTTTGTCCTAGGAGAGCCTTTGTTTTTACCTTAAAAATAACTGACAACATTACCATGCAAGGAAGAAAAAGTGATATTGCTTCATGTAAAATTCTCTAAAGCTTAGAGATTTTTTTAAAAAGATGAAGCAAAGCAAATTACTTTTGTATTTACCTTTATGCTGCCACCCATACACCCATTAGTAGCTTAAATATAAGAGGAACTCAGAATAACAGAGTAAAAATCCGATGCAATGCCTGATTAAAAATGCAAATTTGAATTTGCCAGAGATCATCTAGCTATGCAGAGTAAACACAGGAATGGAGAAAAGGCCACTTGAGGTTGGTTAGATAATTGAAATGATCATGTGTGCTGAAAGAGGTACGAAGCATGGAGTCTGACCTCTGAAGAATAAAGGGAGACTGGGTAAGCCCTGGTGAATAAGGGGACAGAAATCCAGTCTTGCAAAAGGATGCTTAGTAGGGTTTAGGTTATATTTCCAGGGTTTGAGCTAATGATGCTCACAGGAGATCCAATTTCAGCACATTCTAACTGAACACCCACTACGTGCACGGCATCATGCTATGCATTTCCAGGATAGTAAAGAAGAATAAAGGAGATGAGATAACCTTGCAATGTAACAATAAGTCCTACAAAAAGCTAAGTAATACAGAGAGCTTACAAACTTTGGAGAAAAGAACATTGTAGCATGTTAAATGTAAAATAATGGTACGCAAGAGAAGTGCTAGGAGACTTTGAGTGAGATGTGGGGTAGTCACGAAAATCTTTTGGGAAAGGGTGGTGTTTATACTGAGTAGGATAGAAATAAAGGATGGAAAGATCATGGCTTGAGGTGAGAGACAATCGCTTTTGTAGAATCAGAACATTATAGGGGCAACTTTAGTAGAAACAACAGTATCAGAGAGCTCTGTTGTGTCACTTGTTAGTTTAAATCCACTTATTTTGCCCACCCTAAGCCTTTGCCATCTGGGTCTACCAATGGAGCAGCGGGCACTGGCTGAGGGAGTGAGGCATGCATGCTACTTAGGGTACATGAAGCTGGAGGGGCTTCCCTGAGTTGGTCTGACACTGCACAGCTGGGGTGGAGGGCAGCCCCTAGTGATGGGGAGCCATTTATCCTCTCTGTGGCGAACCACTGAAGGGAGAGTGCAAAATACCTAATGAGGTGAAAAGCTGAGGAAGTCCAGAGATGTGGGGTCAGGTCTGAGATCAAGGTCCAGTGGGAGGTTCAGGAACTGCTTGGTCTGTAAAGTGCAGGTGTATACTTCTAAGCGGTGTCAGCTGGGGACAACTCCTTAGAAGAGATTCCAAAATTATCGACAACTTATAAATATGTCATTTAGTATTTCCCGCAATGTGACCCAGCTTGCATTTTACAATCTAACCAAGGAGCTCTTAATATTCATTGGAGTCACCAGGGAAGGTTATTAAAAGTATGAGTAATCAGGGATTCTTACATAGATGGACTGGAATGGGACACAACAAACCATATTTCTTGATATTCTTCCAGCTATGACTAGACCCACTGGTTTAGCCAAACTGGGATCCATCCTCCCTCCCTCCCTCCCTCCCTCCCTCCCTCCCTCCCTCAATATGCTCCAAAGCTTCCCTCCTCTAAGCTTGTTCTTACGGTTTTCATTCTGTTAGCAATGAAATTTTGTTAGGGATGTTCTCCTCCATTATCTCTGCTGAAATCCTTATTTAAAAAAAGTACCGATAAAGGTAATAGATGCCCAGTTCATTGTACGAGTTTGATCTACTTCCTAGGGCTCTTCGGTCATTCAGGCTCTGTGATGACCTGGAATTGGTTTTGGTGCTTTCAGGGTTGATGTGAGCACAGTGCTAAAGGATGCCAGGAGAGGGCAGCAGAGAGCTGGGAAGTCCTTTGATATAGGCCAAAGGAAGCAGGCTGGGTGGGAGAATCCAGAACAAACGGAGGAGGAAATATTTGATCCTTTATGAGGCTCAGGGTATGTCAGTTGTCTGAACTCCATAAATTAAGCAAAGACAAGACTCATTACTCAGACCAGAAACTGAAATCAATAGGGGATGCAATAGGGAGTGGCAGTTTTAAAACAGGAAGAGATGAAAATAGGCTCTGAGGTATTCCTGGGAGGCTGCAAAGGCAAGCCAGTTTATGGAGTGATGGTGGATCCATGACTCCTCCTGAGACCCAAGGTCCTAGTGAGCCTCGGCCCTTATAAACTCAAATAAAGAGAAAAAAAACACACCCAAAATCTTTATTTAAGGGCTGAACAAGTCTTAACCCAGGAATACATGTGAACAGGACAGAAGAAAATTTTAGAATGAGATTCCAGGGTACTGGAGGCATCCTGACATTTAGGAAGGGCATGAGAGATTCCTGCAAGGTCACAGCCTATGCCACAAGGAAACACTCTTTAGAAGGCCAGGCTAGGACCTGGGGGTGTTATGTGGATGGAGGCATAGAGGAAGTACTTAACATGCAAGCCAGGACCAGGGAGGATGAGCTAGAGTGCCATTTCTAGAGAAGGTATTTCAAAGTAAATTTGGGAAAAGTTTCAAAATTTTCCAAGATTTTGTTACTGGTAGAGCCAATCTGAGTCTACTTTAGGCCAAAATGTGCAGAATGCGGTTTAGCACCTTGTTACTTAAAGTGTGGACCAGCAGCATTATCATCACTTGGGAACTTACTAGAATTTAGAATTTCAGGTCCCACTTCAGACCCACAGAATCAGAATTTGCATTTTAACAAGATCCCCAGGTGATTTCTATGCATATTAAAGTTTGAGAAATACCAGTCTAGGAGCAAGTCTAGACCCAGCTGGGTAGCATCGATGCCTATAGAACATTAATAAGGGCATCCCGTAATAAGGAAGCAAGGGAGATTAGCTGCATTGAATGAGCATAGATGCACCGTTACCAATATGTAAACTTGGTGCTTTCTATTGGCTAGCTTTTGTTAAATACTATTAGATTTCTTAGCGTTACATGCAAAGTCAACTAACCAATGTCTTTTTCAGAGGCATGATAGTAGGAAAACTGTGCCCTGCTGCAGTCTGAACGAGGGTATGAATCAAAGTTGAAGGCATTACCTGAGGTGAGCAGGGGCTTTTTTTAGAATATTTTTGCTATGTATGGTCCAGGGCCCACATGTTCAGAAACTACGTTTTTATTTAAAAATTTTTTTAGGCTAGCTAAAAGCAATTAGACTCTTAGATAAGGAATCATTCATACTAACAAGAGAAGGGAGTTCATATTTGTATTCCTTTCTTATTGCTGCTGTAACAAACTACCCCACATTTAGTGGCTTAAAATAACACAAATGTATTCTCTTACAGTTCTGGAGGCCAGAAGTCCAAAATCAATTTCACTGAGCCAAAGTCAAGGTTTTTGCAGGGCTCCTTGCTGTAGGATCCAAGGGAGAATCTTTCCTTGTCTCTTCCAGGTTCTGGAGGCTGCCACTAGCATTCACTGCCCTCTCTGGCTCATGGCCCTTTCCTACATCTTTGAAACGAGCAGCATAGCCTTGTGTTTCTGTCATCACATTGTCTTCTTCGATGTCAAATCTCTCTGTGCCTCCCTCTTGTATGTACACTCGTGGTTACATTTAGGTCCCACCCGGCTAATGAAGGATACTCTCCCTATCTCAATACCCTTAGCTGAGTCACATCTGCAAAGCTACTTTCTCCATAGAAGGGAACTTTCACAGGTTCCAGGGATCGGGGCCTGGAGAACTTTGGGGGCCATTCTTCAGCCTGCCACAGTGTTAAATCAGAATGTTAATTAATTGAGAGATAATATAAAACATGCTTTTCCATTGATTACAGCATATTCTTTCTGGGTATTCGGAAATCAAAGTAGTGTCAGAAAATGACTTGGAAAATAGAAAATGAGTGCACAGGAAGTGGCTGTTTTGTGTAAGCCAGAGTGAGCCTGGAGGAAGCAGCCCTGACCCATAGCACGCCCTCATGGATGGACCGCTTGTGTGTGCCAGAGCCTCTCTCTGTTCTGGCCTGTCTTAACTGGCATAATTTGCTCTTATTGCTTTCGTGTTCTGCACTGCTCTGCTCCTTCAGTTGGTAAACTCTTCCTTTGGATGTATAATATTACAGATGAAGCTCCAGGTCTGGGGCTTCGTGAACCATTTAAGAGTACCGTCTGCATTGGTCCAAGGAAGATAGCAGCTCAGGCCAAAAAAACAGTTAGTAAGGGTAAAATACGAACGGCATAACCTTAGAAAATTTTGGAGCTTGTAGACAAGTTAGAAATTATCTAGTCCAACCCTTTATTTACTGATGAGAAATAAGTCCCAGAGAGACAGTGGCATGTCCTGGGCCATACTTTGATTTATTATGTAGTCAATGAAAATTCATAAAGTAGCTGCCTTATTGAAAGAATTACAAAGAAGAATAGAATGTGAAAAAAGGAGATAAAGGATGGCGACCATGGGTCTAACTGGCAGGAGGCCCCAGTCTGTCAAGTGGAAACCAGGCTTTGGGAATTTCTGAATTCAGACTCTAATGCTCTGTACGTGATGGACAAGTCTGGTGCTATTACTGCATCATTGATAAAGTAGCATTTGTTTCCTGTACAAATCAGAAAAATAAAATAGTGCTCTCCCTTTTTCAAACTAGAATAAGTTTGCTTATCTCCCCAGAGGCAAGCGCTGTCAGGATTAGGTAGCAACTCACAGCCAGGCCAGCCCTCTGGGAAGCAGCAGAGCAGCAGTAAGCCAGTCCCCTCCACTCCCATGGGCATCCTACGTACTAGAGTGGATGGATGTGCTTGTTATAGCCACGTAGATCAGGGTAGAGGGAGATCTTCTTTCCTCGCATGGAGCACCAATGTGCCTGAGCTGGAAGGAGAACTGAACTGACTGTTCCCCAGGGGTTTGGGGCTGAGCAAATGATGCCATTGACTCTCTCCATACGCACCCATACATATCTTTTACCACATGTCTCACAGTCCGGTGTTTGTTACTGGTGTATGTCAAACACATTCAAAATCTTTGTTTGCAGCTCTCAGAATAATAAGCTTGGGTACAATGTGATCATGGTGGCAAAAGCTGTGAAGTTCTGAGTCATCTTGATTATGTTAACTAAAATCATAATCCAGTGATTTTAGGTTTAAGTAAGGAATATACATGTATTTAAAAAATATCAGAGATAAAGGATTCCCTAGGACTTTTCTCCTCCCCGCCCCCATTAGGAACTCAAAGAAGACTAAAGTCTTCTCAGAGGACCAATAAGGACATCCAGGTAGACTAACAGAAACCACAACCAAATCTGAAAATGTAAGTTATTCATCCTTGTCTGGGTTTTGAAAATGCAGGCTTCACGTGTTTCCTTTTGGGGACACTGTTGCTAGCCAGCCTGGTTCCTGCTATGATTGGAAGGCCCCCTGATGGCTCAGGAGGACTGCAGACCTGGCCCAGCTTCTCGGAGGTGCCAGAACAGGCTGGCTCTCAGCAGTCCCTGGATTCTCACATGACTGCCCTATACATAATCCTTCCAGTCCGGTCATCTGCTCACTACCCCACTCCACCCACGACTTGTACCAATTCATGTCGGCCCCATGCTTGAGTAACCCTCCGTCTTCCAAAGGGTAGACGACTCTGCTCTATTCTCTCCCCAATCTATTACCATGTCATCAACTCTGTGGCTGGCTCCTCTCAGAGTCTTCTACTTTATAGGTCAAGCAGACTAAAGTTTGCTAGTTTACTGTGTCTTTGCCTTCCAACTATAAGAACCCCAATTCTCCTAGGGGCCATGTGGATTTCCCTGACTAAGAGAAGCCTCAAAAGTAAGTAAGCACAGAAAGGAAAGCTCAAGACATTATCAATTTGCATAAAGGCAAAGAAAATAGAACTGGAGGGTCATATATAAAAATATTAACAATAGTTATTGCTGAGTGTTGATTTTTTCTATGTGAATCTATGTATTTTCAAATTTATTTTTATCACAAACAATGAATGAGAAGGAAAATAATACATGTTGTGAGTGAGTCTAATTGTGCTTCTCTTTGTAACTAAAACGTAGACTGTATAGAGAGAAACCATACAAACCTCTCAGACATTGCAATGATCCAGAATCAGGTTTGATAAGTAAAGGAAAGAAATTGCTCAGATGCCATTTTGAACAAAGCATAAAATCAAACTAAATTTGATACGGTAAATAAGATGCCCTAAGGCCAAGCCTACTTAGGTTTCTTTATATATTACTTCGCATAGCCATGGCTAAATGGCTCCTCCATCACCCTCCAGACTAATTACATTTGATTAAGGGCTTCCTTAAAAGCTCTTCTTTTACAGTGAATTGAAAATGACTACTAACCTCCATTGACTGGTGGTGTGGGGTCACCCATGAATTGATTAGGTAGTCCTGCATTATGCCTTTGGGATGCTAGCTCTGGGGGGCTCCTGGAGCTCTGGCTCCATAAATCAATGGTCAGGGATGCTAATTACAATATTTTGTTACTATTTCTGTGGTATAATCCCTGTGTGTGATGTAGTCACTATTGTATCTCATTCCAAATCGGCATATTCCCCACTCATCTGTTTTTTCTTTACACTTCTGAAAGGTATCTTGCTCATAGCTATTTGCTCAACCCGAGGCCATTATCTCCCCTGTGTTTTATGTCAGAGAGTTTTATTATATAGTTTTATGCCTACAGGATGGGATAGCACAATAGGGTGGGAATGGCTAAAAGGCAGATGGGTTAAACTATTAGAAGTGTGAATTGAAAAGAGAGAAATAAATGCCAAGTGAAGTCTGTGACTGACTACCCAGAATTCATTTTTGAACAATATTGAAAACATAATGTGTATTGTAAACAGAACAGTGTTGACTTCAGAATGCTTTTTTTAACAATGAATAGTACGTGTATATATTATTATGTTGAATTATAATATGCATTTTATGTTGGACATATACGAGTATAATATTGAATATGTATATATATTTCAAACTAACAGGCTTTGAAATAAAGATGGTCACATTTTTCGTAGACAGAATTTAATCTATATTTAGCCTTTCCTCTCCTTTATGTCCCTCACTCTATCTGTGACTCACACACAGCTCAGGAACAGAGAATGGAAGATGAGGAAGGAAACCAAGGGTCACACCAGTAAGGCTCATAGAAATAGAAGTTTTAGCTACAGAACCCCAAAGGAAAACAGGTTATAGAAAAGGCTGGCCACCCAATAAATGTGGCCTTCTGGGAAGAGGAAGAAATTTAAGTTTACTTCATTAGAAAAACAATTATCTTAGAGGGCGTGGCTGTTTAATAAGCAGGCTCTGTATCCTCACGCCTGTGTTTGGATCCTGGCTCCTCCACAAACTAGCTGTGTGACCTTGGACAAGTTACTTAACTGCTCTACTTTTCATCAGTAAACTGGGTTGGTTATAGTAGTACCTGACTCACATTTTTAGGAGTCAATAATATAATAAATGTGAAAAGCTTAGAACATTTCCTGGTTCCTAGTAAGTATGAACAAATGCTAGATTTTATTATTTTTGTGCCCTTTATCTTTAACTGACATTTTGTCAAAACTTTCTTAAGAAAGGTTAGGTATTGGCATTAGAAATTTTGTCCGAAGATTGAGATTTTTTTCCATTTGTTCTAGGTTTATAGCTGCTACCCAAATGCTGCACTGCATTTTGAGGTTTCTTTTAAGAATTCAAGATGTTGTGACTGTCTTTTCCAAACAGCCAGCCTTGCTATTAGAATAATATCAGTGATAGCAAATACTCACTGAACACATTTTATGTGCTAGGCAGGGTTCTAAGTGCCTTGCATAGATTAATGCATTTGTTTCTCATCACAACCCTATAGCATTATCCCCATTTGACAGGTAAAGGACTTCAAGTACATGAAGGGTGAAGTATTTTGCCAGAGATCTTCCAGCTGGGAAATGGCAGAGCCAGTGGCCAAGCTTGGCAAGCTGGCTCTAGAGGCACAGCTTCACACTCTCTGTTGTTACCACAACTAAATGCCATGAAGTTGACTGCCTTTGGTTTTCATTTGGCCAATGTAAGAGCTCCAGCCTTATTGGAGGATTGATAACTAACCACAATTTTTGAGTCATTGATTCATCAATAACTGTAAGAGATTTATTACAAAAATTAATCAAAACTGTGTTTCTTTCCAATAGTCAAATTTAAGTAGACACAAATGTTTCTCTGCTACTGGCTCTTGCTGACCCATCTCCATGTGATTTATCTGTGAGCTGTTCTTTTTCAGTATTCATTGCTTCACACATAAGGAGGGAATAGATCTCACATTCCTTAATACCCCTTGGTGCCTACGATAGCCTTGGATGGAAACTTGTAACATTGGGGCCTTCGTTGTTTCCCCACACTCAATCAGTTGCTGAACATTCTTAATCGATCTCCCTATTTTGTGCAGGAGAGACTTTGCTAATAACTTGCAGGACCCAGGAAGAAAAACTGGCTGGAGTTGTGCCATTGGAACTGTTTATCAAATATGTAAAGCAGCCCAGGTGTTGGGAAAAAAACAAAACACCTTCTTCCTAAAGGACAAATCTTCCAGGTTCCTCACCTGAGTGTATTTGCCAGGGGCCTCCCACTCTTGGTGGTGGACCCTCTGGCATGAAGCCCAGCCTCAGAAGGAAGATATGTGGCAGGGTGACTGCTGGAAATGGATAGCTCAATTTGTCCCAAGGGTTAACACTGAGTTCTGTAGGGCTTATTTTTCTATCCTTCTTTAAAGGATGTTCTTTTAGCTGAATTCTTCAACCTTAAATAGTCTATATTCTTAGTGTACTCTTTTAGTCAATATTTACTTAAAACTTCTGTAATCATTTTGTTTTATTGTCTTATCTTTTTTATTGTATCTTGTCTGGTCTGAATTTTTAGTTTGTTATTTTACCTTGTTTATTTTATATTGTTATCTCATTTTATTTAAATTTTATGTATTTGCTTTATACATGTGTTTTCAACTTTATTTACACTTTGCTTTATCTTTAATGGCAAGAGAAAGTGCCGACACTAGGTGACCACCTGGAGGACAGTCCCTAACCTAATGGAGGGTGAAAATGATTGGATTCCTTTGTCCTTCTAAATATCTCACTGAAAATCCCTTTAATTTTTCTGCTGTGGGTTCTTCTTTCTTTCCAATAACGAAATTTTAACGTAAAATATGTCAATCAAGCTAATTATGCAAATTCACCTGTCAACTTTATTTTCTCTTATGTTTACCCTGTCTTACCAGGATAATAATATTTATTTTTAGTGGTAGTGGCTTTGAGTTAGAATTATGCCATCTGTTCATAGTATTAATGCAAACTTTCTAATGCTTCCTGATCTAAATGTACAGTTTCTATGTTTAACAAATACTGGATATTGACTAGGCCTTGCAGATAAATCACGAGCTATTGTGAAAAATAGGTGGGAGGGTATTTTAGAATACCCTCCCACTTCATGTTTAATCTTCCTCTAACATTTTAACTGTTCCCTCCCTTTTTTCCCATGGTCTCAATCCCATTAAAAGCTTCCCTACTCGTCCTGGACCTCTGATTGCTGGATAACTGGTCTCGGCAACTTGAGTCTCCTTCCCCGTGTTTCTTCCTCGTGAAACCACTTCCCCATTGTTCTTCTTGAAATACACCCCTCATCTCCAATGCCTCCACTAGCTCCCCATGGCCCACGAATGAAGTCTAAACTCTTTATCCCTGCATTCAAGGCCTCCAGGTTGTCCCCAGCCCCCTTTTCCAAATGTATCTCTAATTTTTTCCCTCATATTAGACAAAATAGCCAAATTAATGGTTTGCTAGTCTTCATTTATGGCTCAAACATTTCCAGAGTTATTTCTATGCTAATACTCTTGTCAAGATTACACCCTTTTTAAAGCCCCTTTTCCCACTTCTTGACTTCTTTAGGAAATAGTCAAACTTTCTATGACATTCCCCAGAGAAATACTATTTTAGATCAGTAATTCACATGGATTTTGGCCCTAGATGGACCTCGGTTCAAATTCCGGCTGTGCTATATATTATTTGACCTGAGGAGAGTTATTTAACTTTTTGAGCTTTGTTTCTATATCTATAAAATGAGGCTAATACAACTCATCTCATAAGATGTTATAAAGAAAAAAATAAGATGAAGTGTGAAGTTCTGTTCTGAAGTGTGAGGTCTTTTCATATTAAAAATGTTTGAGACTCTGATTCAATATACGAGGATGAAGGGAAGAAGGAAAGGGGTCTTTGTTATGTTAAGAGTTATAGAGTCATGGGTTATGGAGTATGGGGGTATGAGAACTACACACACACACACACACACACACACTCAAGGAGCTTCAACTCCTAAAGCTGAAATTCTCATTTGATATAGTCAGGTTTTCTAGCTTTTCTGATTCTATCTGGATGTAAGAGGCTTTTTATTTATGGAAATACACCTCTCTTTGAGAAATGTCAAAGTGATCCCAGACAGACCACCCTGAAAACAAGTCAATTTGCATAAACATCATTTTATTATGAGGTCTATTTGTATCTGGAGTAATTTTAAACTGCAAATATACTGATACCCAGTATATTAAGTATCTAAAATAAGTTTAAAAATATTAAAATATTCAACTGAAAACACCTTGGAAGTGATGTTAGTTGGGCAGGAAATTCCAACATGTGCAGGGAAATTGAGGGGCCAAGGGGCTTCTTACAGAAGCTGTAGAGCAGGTGACAATTAACAACACCCTTGTGAAATACACACATCCACAGTGCAAGGGAAGCAGGGTAACTTTTACCTGACCATTCTAATCTTATGCCTGGGCTATGTCATCAAAGGAAAAAAGTCAATGGGACACACACTGATTTGACTACAGTCATCCCCGGGACAGCACAGTCTGCTTAAAGCTATAAGGACAGACAGAGTGAAGTTGGAAACATAACTAGAAAGAAAGAGACAGTAGTATTTCAAGTGATGACTAGTCAGGGGTGAAAACTGGTTTTACGTGAAAAGGTACCTCTCTCTGATCTTCCAAAATTAGTGCCACTTTAGGTTGAATACAAACAGACTGGAAGGGACAGTACATATTCTGAAACATATTTATTCTTCACAGGATATATTAAAGAGTGTGGAGATTTTCCTATTTCCCTCTCCTCCTTCATAGGAATCAAGGGCCCGAAACAGGCTTTCAGCTTCCCTAGCAAAGGAGATATAGAGGATATTATTATGAGCTGAGAGGAGATGGAGGAAGTAAGACCAAGTGCCAGAATGTCAGAGATTGTGGCCCTGTGTCGTCATTGTTATATTTGAAATATTTCTTTAATATTACCAATTATAATACTTATATAATATATATACATACATAATCAGAGTAATTATAAGAATGTTACATATATGCATACTTACATATATGGTATGCTATAGTAATTTTAGTTTTATAACAATGAATATATTACTGAGTGCCTAGTGTTTGCTAGTTTATTAATATTATGTTAAGTACTTAAAGCAACTCTGCAAGGTAGATTTTATTTCAGTTTGCGGTGTAGAAACTGTAGCTGAGGGTGTTTAAGCAACTTAATCAAGCCAGCTTTAAGTGGCAGAGTCCTAAGGCAGACTCACTATTCTGCAATCTCTTTGATTAAAGGAAACTAACCACAAAATCAAAACCATGCACTCTGCATAACACCAAATCATCCAGAAAAGTTTAAATAGTGTAAGCTTTATAAATGGCATGTATACCAGGCAATTTTGTGATTCTTATTACTCAATATTTTAAGTTTAATTATCTTCATGTGGATAAGGATATTGTTGGTTTGGAAATTGTCTAACTTTTGTTTGTTGACTGAAATTACTCTCTTTAATTGGTGTTTTGCTTGTGAATCTAGTTTGTGCAAATGCTGATGTCACTGGGCTGCTCTATTTCTGCTCCTGAAGCACTGTGCTCCTACTAGCACCTGGTGATGGCAGCACGCAAAGGGTCAGGTGTTGTTTTCAGTTTGGCTTCTGGAAATCTAGAAAATAATAAGCACAAACATGGTCGAAACCACAAAAACTGATGCAGTAGTTGGCTTTTGTGGTAAGCAGTGCTGAATGTTAACAACTGAGATTGAAGGCCAGGGAGTCTTGCGGGGGTATGTATCGTGCTAGCTCAGCAGTCTCAGGCTGAGGCTGGAAGAAAACGTCCATAAATCTGGAGCCAGACACATGGTGAAAAGGGCCAGAAAGGGGAGGGCTGGCAGCAGGAAAGAAAGCTGAATGACGTAAAGGAGCTAGAAGACAGCAAAGACTCCAGGGAAAATAACTAACTGTGACGTAGGGCTCAAGAGGATGACATTTCTGTCTGCAAACTGTCACGGACATACCACAGCTCCTTCCTGTGCTCAGATTGGCAGCACAATGCCATGCGATTCTGAATGATCTGTAGGTTTTCCTGGCTCGGTCTTCCTGATCTAGTCAAGTTATGTTGTGAGGAGAGACACAATGCTTATATACATACCTATGACACGAATATATGCTATATACTCTAAATCGAGTCATTCATCATTTTCAGAATTGGTATGATTAATTTTAATGTTTGTTTTGGATAAAACAAACATTCTTCATCTTCATTATACTGAAATGCAACCTCTCTCAAAAACACGTTTTCATTTATGTTTTCAATTTACTTTGTGCTATTTTTCAAAAAGTCAGGTCAAGACCTAATTTCTAAAGCAATCTTCACAGTGCTTTATTGTTCACCAGTGACTTATATGATTAAGGAATCCATCAAGATTTTTTGTTGTTGTTGTTCTTTCTATAGCATCTCCTTTGCCAATATCTCATTCTTTGTGGTTTGCAGTTCAACATCTTCAATAAAAATTCATATAAGAAATGGATGTTATACTTTAGAAAATGGCAGTTCCATTTCAGTGGCCATATTATTTCTTAGAATTTGTGCTTTCTTATTGTGAAGCTCAATCATCTAAATATAAAAAGACATTTAAACACTTAAATACAACATCTACCTGAGATTAATAAGGCACCATGGTTTCTATCAGCCACAACAATGGTACCCAAACATTCATTCCAGGAAAAAAATCCTAATAGTTCATCAAAAAGTAAATGGGACTGAAAGGTTGATACTCAAATGATTAGATTACTGAATAAGCCACTGTGGTGTGGGAACATTACTAAGATGTGAGGAAAGAAGACAAAGAGTGTGACACTGCCAAAGATCCCATCTGCTTTTAGAATGCCAATAAAGAACAATGTAGTTCCAGGTATATGAAGTAAAAATCTTTTTAAATCTTCAATTTATTGGTTGCCCACATGCCTTACAGCAGGTTTAGGAAGGAAAATAAGCACTTAAAAGGGCAGTAAATGAACAGAGAAAATGGACTTCTTATTAAGTTAAATGGTATTCATTTAGCATGAGTGCTAATGGCACTAGGACACATGAAATCAGGAATGACTGTGACTCTCTTGTTATATCTTATGCGCTAAAGTAACACTGATGGGGAAAACATGAGAATATTCTCACAGGGAAACAGACAAGCACCAGGATGGATAGATTGAAATAAATTGACTGTAAGACCTAACTGCATATTAATATTTTCCTCAATTTCAGACATTGTTTTAAACCATATTATGTGATAAGCCAAAACTAAGTAATATCTAAAAATGGAAATATATTAAATTTGCTGTAAATGAGGCAAAGCTTGCAGTGCTATAATTGTCAGTGCCTAGAATGGTCCTTCATAAAGAGAATCTATTAGTTGAAATAATTATGTTCCTATGAGAAAGAAACAGACTATTGACATAGTAAAAGGCTGAGTTTTAAATATATATGTACCATCAAATATAACTTTTATCATGCCTTTATAATATATTGTTCTAAGTAAAATAGATTAGATAAAATGGTCTCAAATGACTAAGATTCTTTACTAATAATAAATGAAGTGAGCAGGTATATATTTAGTATTAATAACTATAAATCCAATCATTTATATTGGAATATTCAGTTGGGAAAATGTCTATTAAGTTTGTTTGCTTTTCATTCATTTATTCATGTATTACTTTCTTTTTCAATTTTTTAAAATAAATATTTCTGGTAGCTTTTAAGACTATATATATCATAATTCGGAAAAATATAATGCATTGCCCATAAAAAGACCAGGCACATAAAAACAGGGAAGAACTGTTTCTAAAATTAATTTTTAAAAAGTGACATAAAGCTTCCAAGTGACCAGAGGAAAAGAAATGGAGATATGTTTGATTATATAATTTTTATTCTTAAGGAAAAAAGTCATATCAGTTTCTGAGGAGAATATTTTTCCCCTTGTACTTTAGTCTTAATTGTATTTCTTCAGTGCATCTTCTCAAATAGTCACTGAGTCATGCATTGGTAAATACCATTAGCTATATAGACGTGGCAAACACAAAACCAATTTATATAGCATCTAGTGATTTGATTTCTGTGCGTTTCACAGATATCACTGTGGGCACTCCTCCCTTGTCCTATGTCTCCCATCCTTAGAGGATGATATTAGTACTCTCCCACATTCTCTCTCTCCTTCTCTAACTTTTCTTAGAAAAATGTGTTCTTTACCGAAAGGTTATATTGCAGCATATGAAATGCATGCTAACTTTTCAAGTGAAAAATGACAGCAGAGAGTTTGAAATCTCTTCCTGGCTATAAAAAGGTGCTTTCACTATATAATCAAATTTTTACATTATTAATAGCAGGTTCGTAGAGAAAAAGAAGTATACTGACGGTAGAGGGAAGTTTTGGGTCAGTTAGGTTGGCAGTTAGGAAGAAAAGCTGGATGGGAAGGGGAGGAAGTGAAGAGAAGCAGGAACCCATGAGGACAAACTGGTCTTATAATAATTTTTGCTCCAGAAGATGCATTAGAGCTGACTGTCCGGCTAGGTCTTATTTTCGGGGAAACAGGGTGTGTGTGTGTGTGTGTGTGTGTGTGTATTTATGTGTGTGTATATATATATATATATGTATATATATGCATATATATATCCACATGTATATACACACACATATATGTATAAATAACTACATAACTATTTATACATTTAGAAATGTATATAAATATAAATATTTATTTGTTTTGTATATCATTATCATGTATATATAATTCAATATATGTATTGATTTATTTTTCAAATTTTCCATTGCCTTTCAATTTCTTAACCACATGAGCAAGTTTCAATTTTTTTTTATTAGTTTCAGGTGCACAAGACAAAGTAATACTTAGACGTTTATCATTTATATCCCTCACACTGTATGAATCCCCTTCCCCCCTCCACTATCCCTCTGACATCGCACAGAGCCATTACATTTCCACTGTCTCTATTCCTAATGCTGTACTTCACTTCTTGAAAGTATATACATATACATATACATAACACACACACACATAAACATTAAAACTTGTAGCTGACATTCATTAATGTTCAGCTTCAGCTTCAGGTGTACAATGCAGTGATCAGGCATCTACATTGTCCCTGAGGTGGTCTCCCTAATGAGACAAGTGTCCATCGGATACCCTACAAAACTTTATAACATTATTGATTACATTCCCCAAATTAATTTTCAAAGCCCCGTGGCCATCTTGTGGTTACTGACTGTTTTCTAATCCCCTCACCTTCCCCTTTATCTCCACCCCACTCCCATCTAGCAACCCTCAACTTTTCCTCTATGTCTCCAAAACTGTTTCTGACTAGTTCATTCACTAATTCTTTTCTTTAGATTCCACATATAAGTGAGATCATATGGTATTTGTCTTTCTCTGTCTGACTTATTTCACTTAACATAATGTTCTCTAGGTCCATCCATGTTGTCGCAAATGGTAAGATTTCTTTCTTCTTTATGGCTGTGTAATACTCCATTGTATAGATGTACCACAGTTTCTTAATCCAGTCATCTATCGATGGGCATTTCGGTTGTTTTCATGTCTTGGCTATTGTGTATAGTGCTGCAATAAACATAGGAGTGCATAAAGTTTTTTGAATTAGAGTTTTGGATTTCTCCGGATAGACACCTAGGAGTGGAATTGCTGGATCATAAGGTAGTTCCATTTTCAGATTTTTGAGATACCTCCATACTGTTTTCCATGGTGGCTGCACCAATCTGCAATTCCACCAACAGTGCACAAGGGTTCCCTTTTCTCCACATCCGCGCCAGCACTTGTTGTTTGTTGATTTATTGATGATAGCAATTTTGACTGGGGTGAGGTGGTATCTCATTGTGGTTTTTATTTGCATTTCTCTAATGATTAGTGAGTTTGAGCATTTTTTCATGTCTGTTTGCCATCTGTATGTCCTTTTTAGAAAAATGTCTCTTCATGTCCTCTGCCCATTTTTAAATTGGGTTGTTTGTTTTTGTGGAGTTGAGTGAGTTTTTTTTATAAATTTGTGATATAAACCCCTTATCAGATATATCATTGGCAAATATTCTTTCCCATTCAGTGGGATCCCTTTTTGTTTTATTGATGGTTTCCTTTGCTGTGAAAAAACTTTTTAGTTTGATGTAATCCCACATGTTTATTTTTTCTCTTACTTCCTTCGCGCGAGGGGATATATCAGTAAAAATCTTACTCCGGGTAATGTTTGTGAAGTTTCTTCCTATATTCTCTTCTAGGAATTTTATGGTTTCAGATCTTACATTTAAGTCTTCAATCCATTTTGAATTTATTTTTGTATATGGTGTAAGGAGGTGGTCCAGCTTCATTTTTTTGCATGTGTCTGTCGAGGTTTCCCAGCACTATTTATTGAATAGACTGTCTTTACCACCGTACATTCTTGCTTCCATTGTCGTAGATTAAATGGCCATATAGGCATAGATTTATTTCTGGACTCTCTATTCTGTTCCATTGATCTATGGGTCTGTTTTTATGCCAGTACCATGCTGTTTGGATTACTGTAGCCTTGTAGTATTATTTGATGTCAGGTATCATTATACCTCCCACTTTGTTCTTATTTCTCAAGATTGCTGAGGCTATCCATGGTCTTCATGGTCCCATAAAATTTTAGGATTATATGTTCTATTTTTGTGAAAAATGTCATTGGTAGTTTAATAGGAATTGCGTTGAATCTGTATATTGCCTTAGGCAGTATGGGCATTTTAACTATATTAATTCTTCCTATCCATGAACATGGTATGTGTTTCCATCTATTTGTATCTTCTTTCATTTCTTTCTTCAGTGTCTTATAATTTTCTGAGTACAGTTCTTTTACTTCTTTGGTTAAATTTATTCCCAGGTATTTTATTGTCTTTGAAGCAATTGTAAATGGGATTGTTTTTTTAATTTCTCCTTCTGATGTTTTATTATTGGTGTATACAAATACAACTGATTTCTGAATATTAATTTTGTATCCTGCTACTTTACTAAATTCATCTATCAGCTCTAATGGTTTCTTGGTGGAGTCTTTAGGGTTCTCTATGTACAGTATCATGTCATCTGCATATAATGACAATTTTACTTCCTCCTTACCAATTTGGATGCCTTCTATTTCATTTTATTTTCTGATTGCTGTGGCTAGAACTTCCAGCACTATGTTGAATAGAAGTGGAGAAAGTGGGCAACCTTGCCTTGTTCCTGATCTTAAGAGGAATGGTTTTAGCTTTTCCCCATTGAGTATGATGTTAGCCGTGGGTTTATCATATGTGGCGTTTATTATGTTGAGATATGATCCCTCTATTCCCACTTTCTTAAGGGTTTTTATCATAAATGGCTGCTGGATTTTATCAAATGCTTTTTCTGCATCTATTGATATGATCATGTGATTTTTATTTTTCATTTTGTTAATGTGGTGCATCACATTAATTGATTTGCGGATGTTGAACCACCCTTGCATACCAGGGATGAATCCCACTTGATCATGGTGTACGATCTTTTTAATGTGTTGCTGAATTCTGTTCGCTAATATTTTGTTGAGGATTTTTGCATCTATGTTCATTAGAGATACCAGTCTGTAGTTTTCTTTTTTTGTGGTATCTTTGTCTGATTTAGGGATCAGGGTGATAGTGGCTTCGTAAAAAGTGTTTGGGAGCCTTCCCTCCTTCTGGATTTTTTGGAAGAGCTTGAGGAGAATAGGTGATAATTCTTTTTGAACGTTTTGTAAAATTCACCTGTAAAGCCATCTGGTCCAGGGCTTTTGTTTGTTGGGAGATTGTTGATTACTGATTCAATTTCCTTGGTGGTAAACAGTCTATTCAGGTTTTCTTCTTTAGTTAGCCTTGGAAAGTTGAATGCCTCTAGAAAATTGTCCATTTCTTCCAGAGAAGTAGCACTACCAGCCCTGTGTCCAGTTCTCCTAAGTCTTAGGGCACTTCTTTTGTGTGTGTGTTTGTGTGTGTGTGTGTGTGTGTGTGTGTGTGTGGCGGGTGAGAGATTTCTGAGCTGCTGAAAGACCAGAGCTGTGTCTGCCGCCTACTGCTGATCCCTGGGAGTGCCTCCGCAGTTGTAATTGCCCTGCCCTAGGAAGGCCAGAAAGGGTGAGGGCTGGGGATGGAGGGGGTCTTCTCTCTCCCAGCCCAGCAGTGTCTCACTCTTCCCACAGGCCAGAAAAGTTGGTGGTTGGGGGTGGAAGAATCTTTTCTCTCCTAGCCCAGCAAAAATCAGACTCTTCCCAGCCTCTTCCCTGAGTCAGAGCTGCAAGCTGGTCTTCCCAGAGCCTGAGCACTAAGGCTCCTCTGTAATCTGGCACTACTCCTCAGTTCAGGTGCCAGTTTAAGTCTCTGGAAGGGCGGGGGTAGGATTGGGAGAGTGGGAGGAGGGGCCCAGGTATGGAGTTTGTGTCCTTTGTTCCATCTAGGGCCCAGCTGGAGGTCTCAGCTGAGGTTATTGCCTCAAATGCTGGATATGCTGCCCCTCGGCGGGAGAGATCAGCTGTGGGACACAGGGAAAGAGCCCACCTCCTGGCTTCTGTGTTCTCTGTTCCGTCTTGGGATTCCGTGCATCTCTGCAGCTGTGGATGCCGGCCACGTCTCCACAGCTGCAGATGCGGGCCACGTCTCCACAGCCTCAGATGCGGGTTGTGTCTCCAGTCTGCTCCCTTCCCTCTTCCCCTGCTCGCCCAATTTGCCCATCTTTAAGTAATCCTTCCACGAGTCTCTTAGCTGTTCTGCGTGATGAACAGAAAGTCCTTTGATGGGTTATAGATGTCCCGTTTGTGATAAAATCTGGAGGAGAACTCAAAAAGTGCGCCCCGCTGCCACCATTCCTCTGACATCACCCCGCAAGTTTTAATTTTGATGAAGTTGAATTTATCAAGTCTATGGTTCATGATTTTTTTTTTGGTTTTTATCTAAATAATCTGCTTATTATGAACTCACAGATTTTCCTCTATAATTTCTTCTAGAAGTGTTAGTTTTAGTTTTACATTTAGTTCTACTTTTAGATAAGTTTTGTTTATGGTATGAAGGATAGATGTTAATTTTTTCCCATAAAGATATCCAGTTGTTCCAACACCATTTGTTAAAAAGATTCTCCTTTCCTTATTTTGTGTAATACTAACATTGCCATCTCAATATTCTTATCTTAACAGTACACACTTGTTTTATTCCTTTTATTTTCAACTTATTGTGTTTTTGTCCTTAAAGTATATTTCTGATAGAATATCTTTGGTCTTGCCTTTTAAGCTAGTCTGACAATATCTGCCTTTTGACTGAAATATTAGTCTAACAACAGAAAATTTAAAATAACATATACAATAGCATCAAAAATATAAAATATTTGGGAATAAATTTAACAAAATATGTGTAAAATCTATGCAATAAGAGGTATAAAACCATGCTGAGAAAAAATGGAAGTACTGAAACAAATTGAAAGATATACCATATACATGTACGTGTTCAACTGGTGTATGTGTGTGTGTGTGTGTGTGTGTGTGTGTGTGTGTGTATGTAAAGCAAATACTTCCAAAAAGAAAATTTCTTAACTCATATAAGCAAATTTTCCACTGTTGCACAAAGCAATAAAGTAGTAGATTTGAAATCTAAATCCAGGTTTTTCAGACTCCAAGCCCGTATTATTTCTAACACATGACATTACTTTTGTCTATTTATCATGATTAAATATTGCCTAATTTTCCAAGTATTTCTGGCTTGTTGAGCTAAGGGAGAATGATGCATTGGTCATATAACCTGGATCAGGTTGTGCTGATCCAATGTATTGACCTTGGCCTTGTTGTTTCCTAATACCATGTGCTCCCAGATAGGTAGGAGATGGGTAAGGATCATCTCAAATCTACCTTGGATTCCACTTTAACCTGCTTATATCAGATTTCAGAAGGCTCTCAGGAAGTTTTCCTTGAATCACCTAGTAAGAAAATTAAGAATTATAAGGTAGGATACATGAGAACTTTGGAAACTTCAGGGATATCTATAACTTCATCACATTCATTATATCCATCATACCCAATCTATTTCCACATAGAGTTAGTGTGCAGCATTTCCCATGAGATATTGCAGCAGATTTGTTTAAAGGATCAAATAGGCAGAATGAGCTGAGAAAATGGTCTCCTACTGTAAAGCTAACCTTGGAGGGAAATAACCTAAACAATATTACAAACAACAGCTTTAAAAAGCAGAAGAAAACTAGCTTCAGAAAAAAGAAGAAAGGGGTACAATGTGAACCAAGATAGGATTGAAGAGACACTTCTGGTTTGGCAAGGACTCTTATCCAAAGGCAACTTATGATTACTTGGCAGCTATAAGAAACTTCTGACTTACAAAACTGTAGTAGGATTGCGAATTCCTCAGGCTAAACTCTAACATTAAAAGATGGAAGTAAAAAGAAGGGTTAAGTGGAGAATATTATCATATTTTTTATGGAAATAAATACTATTTACTTTTCATTCATTTATTCTACAAATACTATTTGACAGCCTACTAAAAACTATTTTGGAAAAATACTGAAGGTAAATAAATGATTCAGACATGGCCCCTGCCCTCAAGGAATATACTGTTTATGGGAAAAACTACATAATAAGATATTTATAAAGTGAGGACTATATCAGTTTATGCTAAGTTATACAGTGGTAAAAGAACAACCCCAAAATCTATACACAGGGTTTTGCACACTTTTTAATTTCTTCCACGCATTGCCTCCAGAAGGCAGGTATCCTCCATATATTGGTTTATTGTTCCAGCTACTTCAATCTTGTGACAATCCCACGTCAGCAGGTAATTTTTAGGATCATCATGACAGAGAAGAGAGCTAGAGATTTTGATCATTAAAACTAAATATTCTGTTAGGAAGTAACATTTGTCACTTCCATTCATATTTCATTGCCCAAGTAAGTTATATGGTGATTCCCTGGCAGGGAAATACAACTACTCCACGTGCCTGTAAGTAGAGAAATGGGTATTAGTAAAAAGTGCTGACTCCTACAGTGTGCTATATAGCAGAGGTATAGTTGAAGGATTCTGAGGCACTAATCAGTTAGTAACAAAGGGTTAAGTGGCCACTTGTTATATTTTCCTCTAGTGGAATGGAAAATAAGTTGGTAAGTCCTGACGTATATAGTAAAGGTAAAAGATAGGAGTCATTAAAATAAGGGTCTCTTTGTCCACTCTAATCTCTAATCCAGATAATAAAAAAGATGGAATTCATACTCATTTATGTAAAGTCCTCTGTGAAATGCAAAATAAATAGAAGATATGATTCTGGCTCTTAAATCTTACAATGTAACGGGGATGTAAGGCAAACCTGAAGAAATGCGGTAAAAGCTGATCAATCTGATAACCTGTATACTAGAAATCTTTATTACTTCCCTACACACATAGGGCAATGAAAATGATAACCCTGAGACTTTGCAAAACCTTAAAGTGCTTTCAGAATTATTAAAGGAAGATTAAAGTATTTTCAGTATAGTTTAGGTTTAAGGCTATTATTGAATTTTAATACTAGAAAACTGGCCATTTGTGCACAGTATATATTACACATATCCAGTAACTTGAACCTGTGATGAACTATAGTACTCCATTCTCTGATCATTAATAAAAAAAATAGAGAAATAGATAAACATTTGCTTCTAGCAACATCTGTACAGAATTGCTTATGCATATTGAGCAATCATGATGATTTATAATGGGAGTGAGATGGAGGTGGGTTAAGAAGGCATTTATATAAAAAAGCTCTCTGAAGAAGATGAACATATTTTGTAGGAGAGGCAAGAGATATTTTAGTGCACAGGGAAATAAATACGGAGGGAAATATCAAAAAAAAAAAAGAAAGAAAGAAATGAGGTAGTTTAGAAACCAATGTGAAGTTTGGTCACATTAATTGTGTTTGTGTGACTAGAGAGAAGCATGTAATGGGAAGTAGCAGGGGGGATATTTTTGTAATAATCGGTAGAGGCTTAAAGCTTATGACCAGGAGTTTTTTTATGGTTCAAAGGGAAAATTCAAATCCATTAATGTTCTCAGAAGGCAGGTTTGGAAATACAGTTCCTGGATTTGTTTATCAGGTAGGTAGGATAAGGAGAGGCTGTCAGTATGGTTGGTGTTGAATTACAGACATGGAAGCACAGGAACTGCCAGAATAGAAGGTAAATCCTAAATCCTACAGGGGAGAATTGATAGGTTGGGTTCCTATTCCCCAGGTTTCAGTCTGAAGTACTTTTCTTTCATTATTTCAGTGATCATATCCATTGCAATGATGTCAATTACCATCTACATCCTTATAATTCTTATCTATAAATAGAAAAGCCATCCTATAGTGGTAAAATATGTACTCAAATGTTAGCTATTATTGTATGTCTACTAAGATCTATTTATTCTGAACCAAAATTTGTATATCCATCTGCATATTGACTATCTCTATTTGAATAACCCAAAGAAACCTCAAGCTCAACAGGTCTAGAAGTATCCTCTCTCTACCGTGACCCACTCTTGTGCTGTGTTCCCTTTTTATTCTGCCCACTGAATATATTTCCATGTTCTTCATTGTATCTCCACGTTGTCTGCCACATAGTGCATGTCTAACTATATTAGTGTGTGAATATTTCATATTAATAAAGACTAGATAAGAGCAATGAAGGAGCTGAATTTTAACTGTGACTCCAAGACCATAAACCCAGGTAGAAATGTGATTTGGAATGGTAGGAGAAAGAATGTGGGCATGAGATGCACGTGTAAATTGTGGACATTACATGAGAGCTGCTTTACCTAGTAAATGACTTATATTAATAAAGAGCAAATCATCAAGAAGGCTTTAGAAAAAGTAATTTTTTAAACAAACAGTCCTTCATTGCTTTAGAACATTTCCACACCTCTCCTCTGCCTTCAAAAACAACACAACACTGTGGCAAAGAAAGAAAACAAAAGTCTCATCATGGAAACCTAGTGTCCTCTTGGCTTATATTACTCTTAAAAATAAGAGGTGACAGTCTCTGGAAAGATTCCTGAAGGACACAAGTCAGCATCATTTTATAAGAGAAAAAAAGGACATACTTTGACAGATGGATAATAAAAGCATGGGGAAAGAAGGAGATATTTCAGATGAAAGAAATGACAGATAAAGAGGATTAGTGAAGGGTCAAAACAATATATGAAGATATCAACATTTCTTGCACAATCATTCAATAAAAATGTCAACAAGCAAAAGGCTGGCTGGCAATAATACAACCAAAATGGGCAATTTAAGTGAAGAAAGTAGTCTAACTGAGCTCAACATAGCTATTAACACTTATTTACTGGTCTCAATGGAATAAAATACAGAAAGACAAGAGCTTGAAGTGAATAAAATTGTATCCAATTTACAATCAAATGAAAAGATAGTGGGCTCAGAGCCCAAAAATATTCCTCAATTAAGCTTCTTTACAACGGCTTTAGTTTAACCAGCTGGATTTTTATTTAAAGTTTTAAAAAACTACTCTCATTCAACCTTTTGAAGAGCAGGATTTTTCTTTTAATGGATAATCTGTTTCTTTTTATAAAGTGAAAGTCAGCAATAATGTGTTCTGTACACGTGGAAGCATAATAAAAATTGACACAGAGAAATGGAAGGTGCAATCCCTATTCTCAGAGACATGACATTCTATGAAGAAGAAATATATGAGAAATAAGGACATATAGGTCATGGACAGCACCTCAATGGAGTTGTCTCAGTTTTCAATTCAAAGGAACATTATTGTTTGCTGGTCAACTTAGGTGATAAGTGATTATTGAGGTCTTGTGCTTAATATAATGTCATGATTTTGAGGATGATACCCCAATAAAAGTGCAGCTTAAGGTCAAAATATTCCTATTAAGTAGTCCTCTTGCCATATATAGTATATGCAATATAACTTACTAAAATTTCCATTCTTAAATCTACAAAAATAATTTAAAATTCTGGAACTTGAAGAGGTAAGCTTTATCAACTGGAAAATTATCTTTCATTATGATGTTGAATTAATTGCATGTTACTATACTAGGAAACATATTTCATTTTTCAATGTGCTTTTAAGATAAAAATCACAATATAAATATAAATATATATGATGTTCCTGTTAATACAGGACATTCAATATGAAGGGATAGTTTAATTAAACTTCTGAGCTTTTTACATGTCAAGTAATCAAATGTATCTCTACATGTGCAAATGAAGTTGAAAAACTGTGAAACCTGCAGATAGTCCAATCAAATCAACAAATATTTGAATCCCAACCACTAGCAAGTTTAAATGTTGCAAATACCATAGAGTGGAGTGATTTATAGTCTTTGCTCTTACAGATTCACTCAGTGGACAGCCACAGAGATGGGCCTAAAAGGAGAGAATAGAAACGTATAGATAACTAATACAAACCAGAGTAAACTTGGAAACAAAACAGGAGGAGAGTTACCTTTAATTAGAGAAAAATTAGCAATGACTCTATAGAGAAGATGATGTTTAAGAAGAGCTTTGAAAGACAGGTGTAGCATCAGCCTCGAAGGAGGTAGGTAATGGGACATTTTAGGGACTGTAAAATTATAAGCAGATGGTAAAGAATGAGGCAGATTTGGGGGAAATGTTGAGTAATACCGTTTAAACAAAGGATATTGGATAGGAAACTGGTAGATAAGCTTGGGTTAGACTGACATAACATTGTAAGGCTCTGAATGCCGGCCTAAGGCTTTTGAATACCTTTCATGTATATGTTAACATGCTTGTTTCGCCATGCAACTTGCCCTAAACCAGAGACTATCTCAAAGTCACTTTCGAATACAAATAACATAGATCTCACAGTCTTCAGCAAAATGCTTGGGGAATTGTCTAACCAGGTTTCCTTGAGTACTTAGTCTTCTTAATGCATGTGAGAAAATTACTTTCTTCCTTGATGATTTATGCCTTATGTAACAGTTGCTCCAGTCAAACTCCTTACAACTGTTTATGAATGCAAACCTTTTTATAACAGGCCTATTAAAATATAATTCATATACCATAAAATTCACCCTTTTAAACTGTATAATCCAATGGTTCTTAGTACATTTACAGAATTGTGCTACCATTATCTAATTTTAGTACATTTTTATCGCAGCAAAAAGAAACCCCATACCTATTAACTATTATTCCCCCATTCTTCCTACCCCAGCCCCTGAAAACCACTAATCTATATTCTGTCTCTATTTCTTTACTACTTTTGGACATTTCATATAAACAGAATTATAAAACACGTGGTTATGTTTGTCAGGGTTCTCCAGAGAAACAGAACCAATAGGATGTATATATAGTTATATATAAAAGAGAAAAAAATATTATAGGAATTGACTCACACGTTTATGGAGGCTGAGAAGTCCTATAATTGGCTGTATGCAAGATGGAGAACCAGGAAAGCCAGTGGTATAATTCAGTCCGAGTCTGAAGGCCCGAGGTCCAGGGGAGTTCATGGTATTATTCCCAGAGTTTGAATGCTCAAGAGCCAGGAGCACTGATGTCTAAGGGCAGAAAAAATGAATGTTACAGCTCAAAAAGAGAGAAAAATCACCCTTCCTTTGCTTTTTTCTATTAGAGTCCACAGTAGATTGGATGATGCCCCCCCCCCCCCCCCCCCACACACACACACATTGGTGATGGTGAGGGCAGATCTCCTCATTCAGTCTACTGAATCAAATGCTAATCTCTTCCAGAAACAATGTTACAGACACACCCAGAAATAATGTTTTACCACCTCTCTGGTCAGCCCTTAGGCCATTCAAGTTGACACATAAAATAAACCATCACAGTGACCTTTTGTGTCTGCCTTTTTTCACTTAACATAATATTTTCAAGGTTCATCCATGTTGTAGCATTTATCAGTGCTTCATTCGTTTTTGTGATCAAATATTTCATTGCCTGGATATACCATATTGTGCTTATCCACTAATCAGTTGATGGACATTTGGGTTATTTTCACTTTTTGCCTATTATGAATAATGCTGTTGGGACTATTCATGCACACTTTTTTTGGACTTATGTTTCATTTCTCTTGTCATAATAAAACTGTCTTTAACATTTTGAAGAACTTTCCATTTTCCAAAGTGGCTGCACTATTATATAATCCCACCAACAATGTATGATATATGAGGGCTTAATTTTCTTTATATCTTTACCAACACTTGTTATCGTTGGTTGTTTTTATTTTAGCCATCCTAGTTTGTGTAAAGTGGTGCCTTGTAGTTTGATTTGCATTTCTCTGATGATAGTGAGTATCTTTTCATGTGCTTATTTTTACCATTTGTATATTCTTTCAGTAAATGTCTTTTCAAACTGCTTGTTCATTTTAAAAATTGGGTTATTTGTCTTATTTTTGAATGGTATGAATGTAAGTCCCTTATCAGATACACAATTTGCAAATATTTTCCCCTAATTCTATGATTATATTTTCACTCTCTTTATGGCGTCCTTTGAAGCACAAAAATTTTACATTTTCATGAAGTTCAATTTATTTATTTATTTATTTATTTATTTATTTATTTGCCACTTGTGACTGTGGTTCTATATCTAAGAAACCATTGCCTAACCTAAGGTAACAAAGATTTACTCTTATGTTTTCTTCTGAGAATTAGTGCTGATTGTCCAGCTAGGTCTTATTTTCGGGGAAACAGGGTAGTAAGACCAGAATTATAATGCTAACAGTCACCTGTATGGAAATAAATAAATTAATTAAAATAAAATAAAAGATAGAGAAAAAGCATTTCCCCCAAAACCATGTACCAAATACATCTGGCAAGATGTCAAGCTGTGTGCAGATCTTAATTCTTCCCTGTCCACCTCTCTACCTGGCCTTTGCAAGTTATTCAGCGAGGAGAATCTGATACTCATGTTGTTTACTTACAGCTTTAAGTGAGGGTTTACCACATACACACTATAATTACTTCTTTATTGCGATGCCTTTTATACAGTCAGCTGATGAATTTTTCACTTCCTTTCACCTAAAGGTCAATTGATTCATGAGCTTACTCAAGCAAAGAACAGCTTTGTTGGGAAAACTTTTCTTTCTTTTTTTAACCACTGTAGGCAAATATACCATTATTGCTGGCTTTTTGTCTAACTATACTCTAAATCTTGGATGGAATTTATTGATGGTGATTATATTTTGGGACAAGAATTCATTTTTAGGCCCGACAAAATGACATTTTTGGCTCTACTTCAATATGGATCCAAAGGGAACTGTTCATTAACATTTACAAGCTGTTTCTTTATATTCATGGTCTGATATAAATGACTTGGGAGCCAGCAAATATGAATTGAATTTCCATTTCTACCATTGACTCCGTTTGTGACCTTGAACAGGACTCTTAATTTCCCTGAGCCTATTTTCTCCATCTGTGAAATGGCGATAACAACAATAGTGGATATTTGCTTCATTGCTTAGTTCCCCATACATCATTTTTAAAAAGTGTCTCTCACTAATGAGAAGGATACAATTAAATGTCTCATATGAATAAAAGTTGGAAAATAGAAGTTTCATCTAAATGCAATTTTCAATGGTATGACTCACTTTAAGGAACATACACATTTCTGAAAATTTGGTATAAAGTGTAACATATCATATTCTCTTCCATTTTCAAAATGACAGTGTATCCACACTAAAAACTGTTGACTTTAGCATGTAATAGCAGTCATTAAATTATGTTTTTAGTAACGTAATTTTCTCATAAAGCATGTGTCGATGTTTCCAAAATTTCAGTAGAATCAGTTTTGTATATGGTTTTGTGTTTCAGTGGACAGCATAATACCCAAGTCTACATGATGACAAGCTAGTTAGTATACAGTTCTATACTATAAACCCTAGATAAAACAGACGCATTCAGAGGAGGTTTTAGAAACTCTAAATACATTTTAATGCAAAAAATTTTCATTTCATATTTTCTTTAAATAGCAAGCTCATCATTTCAACTCCTCGAAAAATTCCAAGTTTGCATAACTTTTAGGGAACACATCTGTCACAAGAACAAGGCACATTCTGCTCTCACATCATGAAATGAAAACAACATTTCAGAATTCTGCTGGGTCCTAGGAGCAGGAAGATCTCTTTAGATGCTGCATGTGGCTTTTACTTCTCCCAAATAAACTTTTATTAGAAAGATGCCCAGTGTGGAAGAGAAAGGCTCTTGGTTATTGCCTAGATCATACCGTAGCATGCAAAGATGTTTCTTTCAGCTTCATGTTCATTTTGTGATATTCAGAGATTGAAGATATAATTGAGTGCTATCGTTCTGAATATTACCTCAGTTGTGTCGGTAGGTAGATGTTTAGGTTAACCTTGGTTTTGCTAAAATAATGGCTACTTCCAGGGACTGCATTCCTCTCACAATGTGGCTCACAGAGTAGGTGAAGGTCAAGTGGAGGCTAAGTTGCCTGTTCAGTAGTCGTTATTACATAGAAAGACAGATTCATGGCTGCCCTCCCTGGATATTTTTATTTATCTGGTCGGGGTCATGACTTGGGAATTTCAATTGAAAAAAAAAAAGCTTTCTGGGTGATTGTAACATCATACCATGTGTGAGAATTACTGTCTTACAGTTTCTTGAAGGCCTCCATGAATTCAGGGTAAATGTTACTTATGTGATTGTCACCCTGTAGTTCCAGCACTAACATTTGATCCTCAGTCCAGACATTATGTGGGCTTATTTCTTACTCATGGTACTTGTACGCAGCTGGTGCTTGGCCTCTTGACTTCTATTTCATATGTGCTATAAATACCACGTTTTTCCTCCATTTGTGCCCTAACTTGGAAAAATTTGAGAATTAGGCCTATCTTCAAGTGCTTAGGACATTTATTAGTTTATCATTTCAAAATCTATTGAGTATATAATATGTGCCCAGAGGTACATTTATTATAGACATGAGAGCACAAAAGAGGGAACCCCAACCACAGCAAACCTCTCTAAGGAAGGGAACATCTCAAATGGAGATGTTAAAGTGGGTGAGGTGGAAGGGCAAAACCAAAACAAAACAAATAAATGCCGGATTAAAAAAAAGGGAAGTTTTATTGACTCTTTATTCCTTTAACCTGTCACACACTTGTGTACCACTTTAGGTTGCACAGATTTAGCAGTTAGTATTGTGTTTCTTATTTTAAAAAATATAGAATATTACCGTGATCATTGGGGATTACTTCAAATTCCTAATTCAAAGCTCTTAGGAAAGATTAATACCAAGCAGACTTTTTGAAAGGCAACACTTGAAAGGCAACAATCCTATCAGATTGGAAAGCTCTGACTCTACAGTTATGTTCTGCTGCATCCTATATATAATAAAAATATAGGACATTAACTAAAGATTATTTTCAGTCTGGGTCATTATTTCCTGTCTTCAAAATGGCATGGTCATACACTAATCTTGTTCTATAATGTTGTTTCTTTCACAATAGGTCACTGTTCCTCTTAATCATGCCACTGACTATAATACCAAGGGCAGTAATTGAGATCCAAGTGAAATGTAATCGCCTGACCTCTGAATTGGAACTGGATTCTTGTTAGGTTAAATTAGCTAATACAGTGACAAAGCTACCCACAAGCTGTACTTTTTGGTAGATTTTTCATCAGCCTTAGGGCTGAAGCTGCACCATCTGGTCAGCAGGTGGCTCTGAGGAAGGTCTTAGAGTCTTGCCTTCTGTAGCTGTGCCCTAGCTGAGTGGAACGGCACTCGCATTATTCTATGGATAATGAGATGAGAAGTACTTATCACAGCAATTTATTGAAAACAAAAAAGGCGCACATTAGCAAGCTAAAATTATAATTAAAGGAAAAAGAGAAGAATGGTTTCGCATAAATAGTGCCAAAATTTCAAGGGACCAATCCTTTGAGGACGGAGACATCAGGATTCAAATTTGATGAGTAATTTTCCTGGGCCACACAGCACCAAATACATCATCTGACACAGATCCTCTTTTGATTTCCACTTAGGTTTAATGGTTGAATAATCATGGCTCATAAGTTTATCTTTAATAACAGTCACAGCAGACAGTTTATTAGCAGATTCTGCAGACTGCAGGGTTGTCATTTGCTGTTATAGTGATTGTCTGTTTTAAATATCACAGCTGTTGGTATTTTTATTTATTTATTCATGATTTGATTCCTGCCTCTTCCACATCTCTGATGCTCAAAGGCAGGCTATTTTCCTTTTCTCTTTGAATTGTGAAAGGCTGCTGTGACAGCCCCTCGCCCAGGCCGTGGAGTGTCACACAGGGTCCTATGGTGCTCAACAAAAAGCCACGTCTTCCCGAATCTGGCAGAGCTCTTTATGAGAGCTGAGCCTTCTTGTGGGGGGCTTTCTCTGTCAGTGAGTGGCAGGCATGAATGGAATCCTATGAGGGTCCTGGGCCAGTGAAGACCCTTCTTCATGTGTTTCTTGGCCAGGAGAGAGGAACCACTAAGAGAAATGCAAATGCCCAGGCCTCCATTGTCCTGTGCAAAATTAGATACCACTGTGAATAAACATAGGATGCACTATAAGCTGCAGTTTCTAAATTCAGCTGAAGAGAAAGCTGGGTCATAATACATAGCATCTTTCATTGAGTTGTGGAGGGACAGGCTTGGATTTAACAGACGCCATTATTTCATTTGTCTTCAGAAAGGCCTCGTGAGCAGAGTGTATGTATATAGAGTGACACAATTTTGTAAAGAGAAAAATTGAGGCTTTACATTCTCAGCATGACCTGGAATTAGGCATGAAATTAGAGGAGGCTGCTGCAGCTAGACAGCTGACTGGGGAAGACTCAACACGATCCAAATATCCACATCCTCCCCTCTCCCCTGAGAAAGTATGCCATGCTCCCTAGAGCCCCTGAATGAATAAAACAGTGTCCCCACCTGATGGCCAGGAGGTGGAGAAAGTCTGATACTCTACAACTGAAGACCAGTAAGTGACATAATGTGCATCCCTGAACAAAGGGCACATGACGTGTATGTAACTCATCGCAGTTAATTTCCTATGAGCAGGCTTGGATCCCGGGGAGGCCCATGAAAGCAGAGAGAAGATGTAAGAAAAGAAGAATGAAGAACACAGGAGGCCCATCTCACTCATTTCTTGATCATTGGAGGGATATGTTCTGCCCCCCACATACTCTGGAAGGTATCTACTCTTTCTTGCCAAGTTCAGCAAACAGGAGCCTCAGAAAGACCTCTGTGGCCCCTGTTGTTTTGGGGAAGGGGATGCCACAATCTGCAGAGGCAATCGTCCTCTTCTTTACAACCAGCACCAGATTTTTCTTTCTTTCTTTCTTTTTTTTTTTTTTTTTTTTTTGCTTCCCTGCCTTTCAGTAAGTGCTTTTGTAAAGTAATAGTAAAAGCTAATGTGCAATAATATTTCAGAAGTTAATGGTGGGTGCTGAGGATTATGGAGCACTTTAATTTTTACTGTTGTTTTGCTAATATCTTTACCAAAATAATAAGAACCAGAAAGGGGTATCGACTGGTAAGCAGAGCAGCACTGTGAGCCTTTCCACCTGTCTGCCTCCATATGCTCGCCCTAATGTCAAGTTGTAATCAGACGACGATGTTCCTCTTAACAGGTGAGATGCCTGTCATAGCATCCATGAAAAAGCAATTGCAATATCAGCATCATCATTCCTCACATTTGTGCACCTTAGTACCATGTTTCCTTGAAAATAAGACAGGGTCTTATATTAAATTGTGCTCCAAAAGATGCATTCGGGCTTACGTTCAGGGGATGTCATCCTGAAAAATCATGCTAGGGCTTATTTTCTGCTTAGGTCTTATTTTGGGGGAAACATGGTAGTTCTCAAACTGTCCCTAAAAACCCTGTGAGTCTCCTGGCTGGGTGCCAATGTTCGAAGGCTGAAGCCCAACAATTAGTCATTATCAATATCATAGAAATGTAATATCATAGAAATATAACATATGTATACATTATAAATGTATAATGTTAATGTACCAGACACGGGTTTTGTTTTGTTTTTAGCTTCTTTGCCCATAAATGTTTAGAGAGTCTTTGGCACTTGCTGGTGTTTGCCTACTAATGAACGTTGGCCAATATTCATCCATTTAAACTATTTGTTGAATGCATCATAAAATCCTGTTGACTCTACTTTGATATATCCAGCATTCAACAAATTTTCTTCGTGAACACACCGACTTTGGTCTGAGCCACCAAAAATTATGGCAATCACCTTCTAACAGGTCTTTTTGCTTCTGCGTTTACTACTACACAGTCTACTCTCCACACAGCAGAGTGAGCCTTCGAAAATGTAGGTCAGATGGAGTGACTCTTGCTCAGAACTCAGCAGTGGCTCCCCATGTCACCAGGGGAAAGCACACGTCTTTGTAATGCCCTACAAGGCCCTATGTGGCCTGGCCATCCCTGACTTTGCCCACCCTCTTTCTTTCATTCACACAGTTCCAGGTACTTTGGCTTTCTGGCTGCTCTTTGCACATGCCAGGCAAACATGCAGCTTAGGACCAGTGCCCTATTTTTCTGCCTGGAATGCTTTGCCCCTAGGTATCTGCTTGCCTGAAATCTTTACTTTTTCAAGGCTCCTCTTGGTTGTGACATTTTCTCAGACTTTCTGTGTGTTTGGTGATCTTGGCAGTTTTAAGGAATACTAGTCAGGTATTTTGAAGAATGTCCCTCAACTGGGATTTGCATGATGTTTTCCTCATGATTATACTGAAATTATGGGTTTGGAGAAAGAAGACCAAAAAGGTCAAGTGCCACTCTCACCACATAATATCAAGTGTGCATGCTATCATCATGACTTATCACTATTGACGTTGATCTTGACCACCTAACTGATGTAGTGTTTGTCAGGTTTCTCCACTGTAATCCCTATGATTTTTTTTTTTTTAATGTTGTATGTTCTTATTTCCCTGGGCCACCCAGGATTATCTCTCATTGGGGGAAACTTCAGAAACTACCGGGGTTGCCAAAAATAATGTACACACATGACTTGTATTCATCTTTTGCTATCAGTATATATTGAGTAGCACAGTTTTTTTTTTTTTTTTTTTTTTTTAAATTTATTGGGGTGACAATTGTTAGTAAAATTACATAGATTTCAGGTGTACAATTCTGTATTACATCATCTATAAATCCCATTGTGTGTTCACCACCCAGAGTCAGTTCTCCTTCCATCACCATATATCTGATCCCCCTTACCCTCATCTCCCACCCCCCAGCCCCCTTGATTTTTATGTACCCTTTACCCTGACCAAATCAGGATTGTGCAGAAGCACCATTAGAGTTTCTGTTTTAGGTCTAGCCTCTTAAACCCCTGAATCAGCTCACCTTTCTCACATTTCCAAGATATTCTATAGATCTTTTTGTCTTTTATTTGCAAGCCAGATACTTGTTTGATGTCACCCATGGAGAAACCTCAATTTGGGGCATGAAAAGTGCTTTTGCTTTGTTTATTGTTTTCAGTTAATGACTTAGAGCGATCAGGCTAAGGAATGCAAAAAAAAAAAAAAAAAAAAAAAAGACTAATGATTAATTTTATGGATTCACAAATTCTGAAATAAAAGTAGCTTGGTTTTATGTTAGAGATGTAATGCACGTGCATTGTTAAAAAAATGGAAAACAGAATTTTAGAAAATAACAAAAACCACCTGTGATAATCAAGAAATATTGCTACCCACTGATTATTTTCAGTCATTTTTCTATATTTCTATATGTTTATATTTATCCATGTTTCTACATATCTTCATTATCTTTTGATTTTTTTGGATGACCTTATAGGTATAATTTTGTAGTTTGTTTTTCACACTGAATTGTTTTTTTCTCACTAAAATTTGTTTTACTGTGTCTCAAAATTCTGTGACAGATTTTTGGTCAAATTATTTCCATTAAAAATACTGATTTTTAATAATGAATAACTTAAAACTATCACAGAAAAAAACCCAAAAGATCCACAAAACATCTTTTTGTCCCCTTTGAAGGTTTTACCTGGCATTGTTAAAATTAACCACTAAAACTAATAAAACTGTCCCAGAAAAAATACCAAAAGATCCACAAAATATCTTTTTTTCCCTCTGAAGGTTTTACCTTGCATTGTTATCATTAGCCACCCTTTTTGTATTAAAGTTAAATGGCCAACTGAGACAAACAGTTCTGAGATCTTCCACCACTGATTAAGACAGGCATTAGGGATAATATCCATTCAGCCTACTGAGTTTTATGGGCAGACTTGGTGACCTTACCAGCTCCTGCAACCTTCTTGTCCACTGTTTTGATGACACCCACAGCCACGATCTATCTCCTGTCACCAACAACCAAATGGTCCAGAGGAGGACAGCCAGAGAAGCTCTCAACACGCAGGCTTTCGAAGAACCATATCAGCTATGGCAGCACTACCAGGTTTTAAGAATTTGAGGCTATCTTCCAGGTTCTTACCAGAATGGCGATCAATCTTCTCCTTCAGCTTAGCAAACTTGAAAGCGATGTGAGGTGGTTGACCATCTAGCACAGGTTTATAGCCTGCACTGATTTGGCATGAGAGGTTCAGGGAAATCACCAGAGCTATGAAGCCAGCTGCTTCCATTGGTGGGTCATTTTTGCTGTCACCAGCCACGTTGCCATGACGAACATCTTTGACAGACACATGCTTGACATCGAAGCCCACATTGTCCCCAGGAACAGCTTCACTCAAAGATTCATGGGGCATTTCCACAGACTTTACTTCAGTTGTCATGATGACTGGAGAAAAGGTGACCATCATGCCCGGTTTGAGAACACCAATCTCTACTAGTCCCACAGTGACAGTACCAATAACACCAATTTTGTAGACATCCTAGAAGAACAAACCCAAGGGGTTGTCTATTGGATTAACTGGTGGCAGGATGAAATCCAGAGCTTCAGGCAGCGTGTTTCCACTGGCATTGCCATTTTTACAAGTGACTTCCCATCCCTTGAACCAAGGCATGTTTGTCCTTGGCTGCAACATGGTTTCACCATTCTAGCCAGAAATTGGCATGGATGCTAGTGCGTCTGGATTGTAGCCAATTTTCTTAATGTAGGTGCTGATTTCCTCATTATCTCTCTGATTGAAGGGTGGCTCAGGAGCATCGGTTTGGTTAACATCAACAATTAGTTGTTTTACGATCAGTGTGTAAGCCAGATGGGCATGCTCCCAGTTTTGCCCAATCTTGGAGATACTTTCTTGAAATTCACAAACACCAGCAGCAGCAATCAGGACAGCAGAGTCAGCCTGATGTGTGAGTATAATCATGTTTTTGATAAAGTCCCTGTGTCCTGGGGGCATCGATGATGGTCATATAATACTTACTGCTCTCCAATTTCCATATGGAAACAATAGTTACAATAGTTTAGCTTTTAGTTTATCCGAGACCTAGGCATACTTGAAGGAGCTCTCTCTCATTTTAGCAGACCCCTTCTCAAATTTTTTGGTGATCCTTTTGTCAATCCTGCCACATTTGTCGATCAGATGGCCTGTTTCCCCGAAAATAAGACTTAGCTGGACAATCATCTATCTGTAATGCGTCTTTTGGAGCAAAAAGTAATATAAGACCCAGTATTATATTATATTATAGTAAAATAAGACCAGGTCTCATATAAATTTTTGCTCCAAAAGACGCATGAGAACTGATTGTCTGGCTAGGTCTTATTTTCGGGGAAACACAGTAATGGTAGACTTGCCTGAAACTATATGTCCAATGATGTAGATGTTAATGTGAATTTTTCTCTCCCCATTTTGGCTTAAATTTAGCAATGGTTTTTATGGCACCTGTGTTCTGGTGGCAAACCTGTTGTTAAAATACTATAGTAAAATTATTTATGGAGAATTTCCCCCTATTAATTAAGTTTTAAAAAGGCAAACTCCAGTATAAGCATTTGATCATATTCTTATTTGGGGGAATTTTAGTTGGGGGATTTGTAATTATTTCTTCTCTCATCAATTCCGTGATAAATATCTTTGAATAATTTTTGACTGTATTTTCGATTATTTCCTTATTATAGCATCTATGTGGAGTTCATTAGAATTCACATTCTTCAAGGTGAACTGGATTTTATACTCCAAGATCACAGAATTTACATCTTCCTATTTTGAAAACCAGGGTAGTTAGGCTGGTGCCTCTGAAGGTATAGAATCTGACATAGTGTCCTTCCACCTCTAAAATTCCATGATGTTATGATTGTTGGCTACTCTTGGAAGTTTTTCTAAATGGTATATATATATATATATATATATATATATATATATATATATATGTATATGTATATGTATATGTATATGTATATGTATATGCATATGCATATGCATATGCATATGCATATGTATATAATCCACATATATATATTCCACATATATGTTTATATATGTATATACATACACACACACATATATATGTATTAATGTGGATAATACAACTTAGACTAGACTAGGATCCTACAGAAATTAATTAAAATTTAAATATACTTAGAAGGGATAAATTATTAAGCTTGATATTTCATATATTCAGTATAATTCGCACAGGAAAAAATAAGGAAAAAGAGTTTTGGGGCAAATAAGTAGAACTTGAATATGAGCTGGTATGGTTCTTTCAGTCAGCTTCTATAAACATATTTGAATAAGGCCTGTATTACAAGGTAATGATGTCAGTAACACATATTCATCATTTCAAATCCAGCTCTAAAAGGCAGGTATTGGAAATATGAAGTGATTCTCCCAGTTCAGTATAGTTCATGTGGTTCCAATGTTAACTGCTATTGTGGTGAGATTGATTTTAATCTTATTATTGATCTAAAAAATAGAGAATTTGGACAGGGTCCAGAGGAAATGACACTCAAAAAAAGTGAGTAGAGGGTTGACTAGGAACTACTGATCTCATTGCTGTTACTACGTTTGGAGCAGAATAAGGATGTCAGTTTGTGATGGTATAGGTGAGACTATGATATAATTAACCGTGTCTGACTGATTTTAGCTTCCACCAAGGAAAAAGCATATTAACACTAGTATGGATTTGCTTTGGCCATTGAGAAGATATAATAGGCTAGGAAACAGCTGCAATTTGTTATCTACTCTAGGTTGCATTGTAGTTGGGAGAAGGAAGTCTCATAGCTTCCTAGGAGAGGCCCCATGAAATGGGTGGAATTGCAGAGAACAGTATACAGACAGGAAGTGATATCTGCCTCCTGGTCACAGAAGTTTTAATTGACATCACAAATAATGATGAGAAACCCTCCTCCCATGAAAAGCAAAACTCCCAATATTGAGACCCACCGCATCCTGTTCAGTCCTTTATAATTGGTTTGTGAGCTGTTAACTATGGGCCATTGTCTGCTCTGTCATTCTGTGTTTATTGGATATTAGCGGGAATTGACTGGCATCAATTCTCTTTTATTATGTAGATAGCATCTGTCAACTACAGCATGATACTTTCAGCTCATCTACTCTAAATGCGAATATGTGTGTCTCTAAGTCACACTGATTTAGAAAGATGTTTTATTTTCCTGCAGTATAACAGATTACTTCTTTGGAAAATTTTAAGCACTTTTGGGAACTTCCTTTGGTCATTGGATCAGTAATTCACTATTTGGAATCTCTGAAGAGCAGATAGAAAAGCTGAACAATATACAGTAAATTAGGACAGTAATATTATTGGGTTAAATCATAACTTAATTATTCAGTTACTTGAGGCTACATAATCATTGAGCCATATCTTTTGATAATGTTCCTTTAGACTCTCTGGGAATAACCAAATATAGAATGATGTGCTGTCATGCTACTTCTTAGAAACATTTTCTGTGCTGTCCTTGGTGATTGGTTAGCAATGCCTCAGAGAACATTGTTTGTGCAAATTTTATTAATTATTTTACTTCAAACATGATGAAAGTTTTTTTTAAAAAAATTGGGTAAAATCTAAAACAAAACCAGACATAATTTGGGATTCAGAGCCACGAAGGATTTGTTTCAGGAGCAAAACTGTTTCCGTGGTTACAAAGTATATTTGAAGTTTATAATTTAGGTAAAATTATCAAGTATTTGTAAAATTACTATGATGAAAAGATAGTTAAACATTTTTGTAGCAGCTCTCAAAAATTTGGTATCAGAGAAAGTGTGGTTTACAAACAGCCAAATGTTGAAAATGGAAGTGCTAGTCCTTCCATAGCTGCCACTCCAAGTCACACTGCGTAATTATACTAAATTTGTTATACACTCCCTCGAGGATTTGATTCAGCAATGTCCATCTCACCTCCAGATTTATTTACCACAATCCTATGAGCCATGTGGACCTTGGATAATAAACTACTTATTTATGTTATTATGCTGGACATCCAGTCATAGCATTTGTATTACATTATTAAGGACAACTGATATTTCCTCATAGTTTGGGGTTTTCCAAGCAAATAAATATAATTATATTTTTCTCTTTCTATGAACTACGTGTGCAATATAGATAAATTATCAACAGGTGCATAGTGATACCTGATAACTTCGTGGTTCAAATGAACAGATACGGTTGGTTATAGCTGTAGTTCACTGAGACTTGTGTTAGAACCTACACTTCCTCTGATTTACACTATTTATAAACACAACAAAAAAAATTGCATGTTAAAGCAACAAATTGTAACCATGAACCAATATATAACGAATAATGATAGTGTTTTAAGGACAAGACTAGAAAAAAATGAAGACACCAAAATGTAATTGTATACTTTCTTATTAATTATCAACATTAATAATCACTGATAAAAATAATTCTGGTTTTATCTCGAGGTTGGGTAACATAATTAACCCTCAGAATTTTATGAGATTGAAAAAGACATTTTGTAATACTTTAGCTGTGATACTTTAGGGTTCTGCATGGTTTTCTTCCTCTTTTAAATCATCTCACTATGCAAATTGGTACTCAGTCCTCTTATCTTCTTGTTTCTCAGGAGAAATGATCCCTGTAGACTTCCCAACTTGCATCATCTAATTACGGCAAAGTATAAAGTGAGAGGAAACTTTAGGAAGATCTGTTTTCCAAACAGGATATCTTCAGTTCCATGTCATTTATCATGCCCCAGGTGCCCATGCTTAAGAATCAATATTTTTGTGAATGAGGTAGTTAAGTGTCCAAATTCAGATCTTTATTACTAGTATTAGATTTCATTTTCCATTTCTAGACAAAGATTGTAGGAAGGTACATTTCTTTCTCTCCATAGTACACTTTTATCAAGAAATGAAATGTGTTTTTGAATCACATTTCAGGGCCTACTTCAAGTTCCACCTAATTTTTGAAGAGTTCCCTGATAACTCTAGCATGGCATACTCCCTTTTCTGAAATTTAATGATTTTTATTACTGTCATTTTGCATTTGGGATGCTGACTAATAGTAGTACTCTAATTTCTTTATGAATCCTTAAACATGCACATGAAAGTTAAATACTGAAAAGTGACTTTTATGCTAAAAGAATGAGATGTGGTTTTGTTCCCAGAGTGCTAAATACATTATAAAATCTCTTTACATCTTATATTTTAGTTATAATTTCAATGATATTTATTCAGACTTCCTTGTCCTTTTAAATTCTTTCTTTTCATGTATAATTAAATATATAATTGATAAGTTGAGGCTCACTAAGTATCTGATTGAGCCATGGTGTACCTATTGTCATTTATATTATCTCAATTGTATTAAAATTACGATATGACTGGTAACAGTAGTTTCACTTATATTGAGAAACTAGTTTTATGTCATCTTAGTAGATGCCCAAGATGCAATTATTCATTCTTGACCTATTAGGGCCTAATACAAATTAGTGTTTTTATCCCAAACATGATACTGCTTGATCCTCAGGACCTTTAAGCTCCGCTTATTCCCTCTTGCTTTTTGAGTAATTTTTGTTTAGTATTTTAGTTTTAAAAGTGTTTTAACTGAAAAGGACATTAATTATAATTTTGTATAGCCAATATTCCTTTAAAATGACGCAATAAATCTTTTCTTTCTCTTCTGCCTTGTCAAATTTTCAACTGGAATGAATTTCCATTTGTCTGAAGAACTCCCTTTATATTTTCTTTTAGAGTAGATCTTCTAGCAAAAAAACAAAAATGAAAAACAAACAAACAAACAAAAAAAGCCCTCAAATTTTCATCTGACATGGCTTTATTTTACCTTTACTTTTGAAATAAATTTTTATTGCGTATAGAAATTTAAGTTGGCAGGTTTTTGTTTTTTAGCAATTAGAAATGTTATTCTTTTGTTTCTGGCTTGATTCAGTTTAGTTGAGAATTCAGCTGCCAGTCTTACAGTTACTATTTTAAAGGTAATATTATTTTATCCCTGTCATTTTTTAGGATTTCCTTTTTGTCTTTGATATTCTGCAGTGTTACTATGATGTGCCTAGATGTGGCTTTCTTTATGTTTTTCTTCTTTTGAATTGAGTTTTTCCTCATTGAAATTCTTTGGGTTGATGTTTTTTATCAGTTTTAGAAAATATTCAGCCACTGTCTCCTCAAATATTTTTTCCATCTCGTTCTCTCTTTTCTCCGTTTGGGACTCCACCTATATAGGCCTTTGGGATGTTCCCATGTGTCTATTTCACTTGTCCAGTGTTTTCCATTTCACTAATCACATATCTTCAATCTGATTTAAACCCATCTAATATGGTATATATATGCCAATTTTATGATCATTTCATTTATTTTGTGCTTCTTGTCCTCTTTTTTTGAACATTTGAATCACAGCTATTTTAAAGTAATTGTATGTTAACCTCAATATGTAGATCATAGGTGGGTCTGTCAATATTGTTATTAATGTTGTTTCTGTTCTTTTTCTATGACATTTCCCTGTATCTTCTCATTTATAATTTTTAAAAATTGTATGCTGGACATTCTTTACTAAAGAGCCTTAGAGAATCCCAGTGATGTTATATTCCACCACTGAGTTTCCCCTTTCCTATGTTAAGCAGGTAGGATGAGGGCCAGATAAGTTTCAATTCAATAAGAAACTGACCTGCATCAAAGCATAGTTGCAGGTTTAGAAAGATTCAGTCTAACTCCTGTTCATCCTCTTCTCTAGGTATGTCTCTCATGGGATATATATTAAGAGCCTTTCAGATACATGTCTTCTTAGTCCAGAAGACCTTCAAAAATGCAGGCCTACTCTTCAGAGATGCTCAGCCAAGCTTTTTAGCTTACTGCTCAATAAACCTTCAAATAGAGTAAATTTCTTAAGAGATAGACCTTTGGAATTTTTCAGGAAAGAAAAGCACCCTGTGACTATAGCAGATTTCACTCCCCTTTTAGTAGATTTGGTCCAGCCAACCAGACTTCCACTTAGCACAGGGATTCAGCAAATATCCTTTTGGGTAAACTGGATGCCTGTCAAGGTTTTAGTGCTTCAACTAAGAGAAAATTTAAATAATGTTTGATCAAATATCTGGGCACTTTGTGGCCTAGTCAAGTTGACACATACAATTAATCATCATACTACTATTAAATACATAGCATATAATATGATTAATGATGTTTTATAATATATACATGCATATGGGATATAATTTATTAAACATTATATATTATTATGTGAACTATTTAACTTGGCATCCAAGACCACCCAATATATGTGTTTGATTTCTATTTGTTAATTATAAAATATGTCATATTCAAATATTAACTATTTTATGTAGAAATGTAGTAAAGCACTCACATTTTGGAACTTTTCTGTCTGTGTTAAAATCCTAGCTCTATCACTACTAGCTGTGTACTTTTGGGTGTCAATTGCCTTATCTATAAAATGATGAAAATAATAACGATCTCATTAGATTGCTGTGAAGATCAAATAACACTAATCTGTGACTGGCTCCCGATAGACACTCAATAGTATGTGTAAAATATCATCATCATCATCATCATCATTATCACTGTAGTAGTTATTTTTAATTTTGAGCCTTATTTCCCATTTCAGTGAGATGTGCTTTGCTACTTTCAAACTTTTTAAACTCTATCCATACACTTCCCTAATGACTTTAACATAGCCTAAGATTGTAGCTTGTGGGATATATGATTCATTGCTGAACAATTTAATTTTAAGATTTTTTTAATGTTCTTGATTAGGGATTGTGCAGTATTCATCATTATCATCATCATCACCGTCATCATCATCACCATTATGTTATCATCATCATTTGAAGTAGCTAACACATAGCAAACAATAGTTTTGAGTAAATGAATGCATGAATGAATGAGAAGTGAAATCTTATTTTTATATCTGCTAAGAGAGTAAAATAATAAGATATACTGCACAGTATGTTCAGTATCTGAGTTTATATTTATTTTAGTTTTGTTCAGATTGATATTATTATTTGAACTATTGAAGACCGATAAGTGAGAAAAAAGGTTGACTTAATACTTAACTGTGTTAATGCAAATGAAAGTCAAATGCCTTCATAGCATGTAATAGGAAGGTCAGTTTTACATTAGTTCAAATGAAGAGTGATGGAGACTTGAATTACCACAAGGCATGCAGTGGTTTAGGCATGCCAAACTCAACAGAATCTGTGTCATAGTAGTAATACCACATCTGGGTTTTCAGTGGACATTCATTTTCAACAAAACAGTATCATCCATCACATTAAATTTCATTAATTTGCATTTCATGGATTCATTGTATTTATTTTATAAACTGCTTTGGTTTTTTAAATTTTACAAGAGTTAATAAGCCTAAGAATATAAAAGTTCATAGCTTTCACATGTACCAATATTTAAGTAACATAATGAAATAATTTCAGACTTGGAGTTCGGAAGACTTACTTTCCTTTAAAGGGATTTCTCAAATTTGTGTAAGCACCATATGACCGAAGTACTTATTCAGTAAAACTCCATCTGAGCACAGCTTGGTAGCCTGTGGATTTGGATATATGTGCCCTCCAAAACATCACAGCAACATACCAAAGCCCAATATATCAGAGTTAATCTGTGATGCAGGCATCAGTCCAGCTGGTACATTCTACTACTGTGAGTACTTCACTCTATTTTTAGTAGTAATTTATTTGGCATTCAGACTGAGATCTTGCGTGGGAATAACAAAATTGACTCAAGTCCTGAGTTGCCCAATTCTCTTCCTAGGAGCCACCATGGGAAGATGCACATTCTTTGGGCCTGAGACGGTTGGCAATTATTTGGTCCTCACCCCTTTTCCACATTTGTATGAATTCTCTTGAATAAATAATTAGTAACTTCTTTTTTACTCCAATAACTAAGTCTCATAATGAGAATTTGCTACTTCTTTTAATACATTCAATTATCTGCTGATTCAAGCATCTTCAGGTCAAATGCATTAGAAAACAGCTAATTATGCCCTTTCCCATGGGAAGAAAAATCTTTAAATTTAATTAAAAGACCTTAACTCAACTCCTTCACAGTAGGGTCTACTTCCCAATGGATTTTCTACAGGGTGACTTAAAGAACTAAGCTCAATATTAAAATTAGTAACATTTATTACTTGTTATTTCTTCTTCTATAAAACTATTTTTGGTTGAAGGATACTTTGATCATTAATTTCATTCTCTCAATTATGTCCCTGCATTCACTCTTAAAAGCACAGATTAATTGCGCAAGCTTGCTTGCCAGTTTTAGAGTTGTTTACTTTCTATATCCTGTGCCAGTAAAGCATCTTAAAAGCAGACTACCATTTCTCAGCCTCAATATTCTCTTTGACATACTAATCAACACATAAGCAAAGGTGGCAGAAAGGAAATCTTAAGAGATGAGAGGAAAATACTAAGCACCACATCTGAGCCTTGCAGGGTTCAAATATGTAGGCTGTTCTGACTTTTATGAGAGAAAGCCACAAACATATTTTCCTATTTCCCATTTCTAAATTGGGAGATATTTTGGTTTGACATCTTCCGGGAGAGCATAAAAATCAAGGCAAATCGTGTGTTTTTTTCTTTACTTTTATGAATTTTACCTTTTTTTTTTTTTAACTTAGAATAAACTTGTTTTTTTTTTTTTTTAATTAAAAATTGGCCTTATATGAAAAGGGATATCCAGATGTTGAAAGGAAGAAAGCAATCTGGAAAGACGCAATTATGTGCTATCCTTAGGTGAGTTTCTTCCTCTCATCCATTCTCTCTCTGCCCCCTTCTTCTTCCCATCCCACCTCCCTCCTTCCTTATCTTCTTTTCCCTCCTTCTCTTCCTTCTGCCTCCGATACTTTTTAAAATTTTATTTTTGTTTGGCCAAATACTTCTTGAAGGTGGTTAATTATGTGAGCAGCATACTGATACCACAAAGTGCCTGTGATGAGCCAAACCCACTGCCACTTCCATTCCTTGCTTGTTTGAATCTAGTCCTAGGAGAGTAATTAATGATACTAATTGTTTTTAGTGATTCAATAAATAGGCATTGGGGAGCCATTAGAGATTTTTGAACAGGAAAATGACATTAGGAAAGTGATCTTTTAGGAAGACAACTGTGAATGAAGGGCAGGAAGAATTAGAGGGTGGTAGACTCAGTGGGGTTTATAATTCCCAGGGAGAAGGTGTTAAGGGTTTTGAATAGCCCATCACACTGGAACTGAAAAAATCTATATACATGTCAGAGGGATAATAGACTGGTGGGGGGGAGTGTTATCACTTTGTGAGGGGTGTAAATGTTTAACTATTACATTGTTCTGTATACCTGAAGCTAATAAAAAAAAATTAAAAAAAGAAAGTGAAAAGAAAGGACTTCATATTGAGAGACATTTAGGAAGAAGAATTAACCAGTGATAGATTAGATTAAGAAAATAATAAAGGAGAGCCAAAGACTGTTTTCAGTTTTCGAGAGTGAATGACTAAGGAAAATGCAATTATTAAAACAGAGACAAAAACTATAAATTGCCTGAAGAGGTAGGATAAGATAACAGAGAATATGAAATCTGAGCTGGGTATAGAAATATAGGCAGAAGTTTATCAGGCATTTCAAGGGTCAACAGAGCAAATTGTGATAGTGTGAAATAGTATAGTATGTTCAAATAATATCAAGGAGCTCAGAAAAGAACCAATCAATTATGTGCATAGTAAGAAATAGCAGAAGAGGAGGCAGGAAATGCAGTTTGGAACCAGATTATGAAGGTCCTTGGATGCTATCCTAAGGATTAAATAATAACTGTGCTTTGGGGGATATTTTTTTTCAATTAAAGTTATTGGAGTGACAATTGTTAGTAAAGTCACATAGATTTCAGGTGTACAGTTCTGTAATACATCATCTATATCTCACATTGTGTGTTTACCACCCAAAGTCAGTTCTCTTTCCATCACCATATATTTTATCCCCTTTACACTTATCTACCACCACCACCCCTTACCCTCTGGTAACCACTAAACTATTATCTGTGCTTATGAGTTTTTGTTTCTTCATTTGTCTGGTTCTTTTGTTGTTTTCAGTTTTATATACCACATATCAGTGAAATCATATAGTTCTCTACTTTTTCTGTCTGACTTATTTTGCTTAGCATTATAATATCAAGATCCATCTATGTTGTCGCAAATGGTGCTGTTTCAATCTTTTCTTATGGTAGAATAGTATTCTGGGGGATTTTTTAAGTAAAATTTATTTTCTTTCTAGTATTCACCCTCAGGTGAACGTATGAAAAAACTGTAGATTTTAATTTGCCTGGGTCCCTTGGCTGTAGAGCAATCGCTTGTCCATACGCAGGAAGAGCCAGAGGGAAGTTCTCTCCTCTCAGTCTTCTAATAGATTTAATTTTGCTCATCTTTAAACCTGAGATGAGTACTTAGGACTTGAACGCCCAGATTTTCTGGGAAGAATAAAACAGATTAAACCATGACTTTTAAGAAGGGGAATTTTGTTTTTAAAAAACTTGTTCCAGCAGTGATTTTCAAGATGACTTGAAAAGGGACCTTTCTCCTTTTCCTTATGTAAATTTTTAATCCAGTCATAATTTTCTCTTCATTGTACTCCAGCACAATATGCCAATTCCTGACTCCAGCCTCATGCTTTTCTCATGTTCTTCAATCCGCCTTCTTAGGGACAGAGTGTTTTTCCCTCTTCCAAATCCAATACTATGTCTCCTTCAGGCAGAAGAAAGTCCTGACCGCTCAATAGGGTGTATTAAGCCAGATTCTTCAGAAGCAAACTCTGTGACAAGGATTCCTGAGCAAGTAATTTATTATGAAGTGTTCTCAGGAAAATGGCAAAGACAGGAAAGAGTAAAAAGTGAAACAAGGGCTCATACCTTAGCTGGATCCTATGGGAAGCTCTGGAGTACAGACTATAACTCAAATTTTTCTTGCCTCCATGCAAGGGAGCTAGAATTTCATACGTCCACACCAGTCAATCATTGGCTCTTGGTTTCTCCCAGGTGGGGGGTGTTGACAGTGTGAACTACTAGGAGCTTCTGATTCTCTGCACTTGTAGACAAAGCTGCTCCACTAGCCCAGGACCAGTACTCTAAAGTCAGTTCCCAATGGAAACCATTAGAAGCAAAGCACACAGAAGTTGGGGGTTGGATGCATAAAATGGGTAGAAGAGATTGTAGGGGATCTGGATGGAGCAATGGCAGGTTGGAGTAGAATAAGGAAGCATTCCTCCCCTGCTCTAGCCAAACTGTTTTTTTCCGGAAAATTCTCTGGGCTTTATTTTATCTGCCACTCAGATAATGAATTTTTGCTTCTGTTGTGTGTTCATTGGTGCCTGGTCTACTAACATGAACATAGAATGAAAGCATCTTTTCCCAAGTAATCTTGGATCTCTAGGAAAAATTCAAACTGATTCACCTCCTTCAGGTTGCTTCAAATGTGAGGAACCAACCAAAGTCCAGAGAAGATCCTTACAGTACGAGTATTTATTCAAGTAGGCTCTCGGGCCTATTTCACTTCTAATGTGAACCCTATACTAGTCCTCAGAGTCTATAACAACTCCTTGAGTTCAAGGGTGTGAATCCAAGTGTAAAACAATAGGGATGCAGACTAATTTAGTCAGCTGATGGCAAAGCATCAAGGACCCTTGGTGACTCCAAAGTGGAGTTTGGCAGCATAGAACCCATTCCAATGTAATAGCTCTCTCAACTTAGTGCATTGGAAACTGGCTCAATGAAAACATTTTAAAATGAAAAGTATAGTAGAAAATTGACCGTCAGCCATGTAATAAGACAGTAGTCCTTTCCCTTCTTTTACTTCTCAATTTTAAATAGATGGAGAGCAATCTAAGACATTTATATGTAGAACAAGGCCTGGAAAATTGCTTAACTAAAGCATCTTTCAGCCTACCCTGGTAGGAAAAAAGCGATGCCCATTAACTTTTTTTAAGCCAAATACAAAATGAATACATTGTATTTATATATGTATTTTCTCCGTTATATTACTTTACCTTTTGGGGGGATAAAAGAGAAAAGCTTGGAGAAAAGTGTGTTGGTTGCTTATATGTATAATCTTCCCTGTTGTCTGTTGTCAAGATGAAAACAATAACAAGATCCTTTTTGTGAAACAAATAGCCAATCAGGGGCATCTAGACATTTGTTATTGGCTGCAGTGCAAAAGAGCAGGTCAGCATTGTATCCTATAGCCCAACTCTATTCATATTTCTTTCTAACCTTTTCTTCTTACCTTGGCCTTTTTAGGTCTACAGCTCTGAGAGTCTGGCTTCTTAATGTTTGTCCAAACTTTTCTGGTTGGAATACTGAGAGAGGGCTGCTAGAGCCATCAGTATCTTGTATTAAATCTGCTTAATTATCAATCATTAAACTTGAAAAAAAAAAAAGGAAATACTGCATGTAAATATTAACTCTCAGTAACCTATAAATAATCTCTACTTCCTTCTTGTTATCTGTACTGTCATGAATCACACCTCTCTCCCTTTGTTTTAATTCAATTTAATTTTGTTTTTTTCACCTCTCTGAAAATATCAGAACCAAGGTGGAAGTATTCAGGGTTTTAGATTACCGCTATATTTTGAACAGAATACTATACACTTTGAGTGAGTCACTGTTCTTTAGATGACGGAGGTTAGGGTCAGAATAATTAGTAAAAATTACAAAGGTTGGCAGCAGGAAATGTCAGGGAGCTGAGAGCATAATTAAGGTATTTATGACAAACATCTTAGCACAAGGCAGAAAAAAAAATCAAATAGAAACCAAATTTTCTTTTCTTAATACAAGTCTAACATGAAATATTTATCTCAGATAAAAATGATAGTATTCCCTGTCATTTCTGCAAGAGCTTACTATCATGTAGAAATATTTTAAAAATTATTGTTTATTATAATATTTATTATTAGGGTCATATTAGTATCTTCATGCTATTCTAGTTATAAGGTCTTAGTTATTTTAATTACTTGGACCTCATCACTTTAAGAGCAAATATATTTCTCGCAGTCACATCATCTCTTCATTTAGTCACAAAACAAGCATTTATTGAGCACTTCCTGCTGTCCAGGTGCAAGGGTACGCACTCTAGATTCAGTGATAAGAGGCATAGTTCTTCTTGAGCTGTTCACAGTCTAGTCAACTGTGACAGTCAAGGCTCTTAGTTGCAATCTATGGTTGGTATACTGTTAAGCAGCAAAATAAATCTGAAAACATTTATACATAAAGACACGTGTTCTCCAATGTTCACTGCAGCTTTGTTTACGGTGGCGAAGACATGGAAACAACCAAAATGTCCTTCGATAGATGAATGGATAAAGAAGTTGTGGTATATATACACAATGGAATACTATTCGGCGGTTAAGAAAAGATGATATAGGAACATTTGTGACAACATGGATGGATCTTGAGAGTGTAATGCTGAGTGAAATTAAGTCAGACAGAAAAAGCAGAGAACCATGTGATTTCACTGATATGTGGTATATAAACCAAAAACAACAAAAGAACAAGACAAACAAATGAGAAACAGAAACTCATAGACACAGACAATAGTTTAGTGGTTACCAGAGGGTAAGGGGGGTGGGGGGTGGGAGATGAGGGTAAGGGGGATCAAATATATGGTGATGGAAGGAGAACTGATTCTGGGTGGTGAACACACAATGGGACTTATAGATGATGTAATACAGAATTGTACACCTGAAATCTATGTAATTTTACTAACAATTGTCACCCCAATAAATTAAAAAAAAAAAAAAAAGATATGAAGAAGCTCAAAGAATCATCCAGAAAGCAAGAGAATCAGAGTCAAGTCTAACCAGCCAGAAACAATGACCAAAATAACACCACTATAGAAACAGTGAGGGCATCCGTGCCGCGGGCACAAGCACTAGACCCTGCAGTTTGCCCTGGAAACACATCTGGTACCAAACACCAGAGCTGCCACTTTCACCTCTGCCCCTGCTGCCTGCCCTAAGTGACCTCATCTTGCTGCAATTGCTGTCTTTATCACCTGACCGGGTTCCTCCCAGTTTCTGCTTTTTTGCATTACTAGTCTTGGTTTAAAAGTTCCCGTGGGTCTGTCAACTGATAAGCCTAGGTACTACGCCTGGGACTAAGTAAAAGAGAAACCAGGAAAGTAAATATCTGACATTTTCAGCATCTATAGTGGAACTCTCCAAATTTAAGAATGGTATTGGCATACAGGATAACTCAGTGACAAATGTCTCCTACAGTCTCTGGGTAACTGTGTACCTTTCTTTCCTTATTTACAAAGACTGCTCCAAAAATATGTGTGTCTATAAAGATATGAGCTTACATGATTCCTTGGTAAGGGAATTATGTCAATATAACATAGAAGTTGCATTGTTCCATTTATGACTTTTCTCAGCTTGGAAATGCTTTGTGTCATCAAGTAACAACCAGGGAGTGCTTACACAGCTGACCACAGCAGGCCGTGGAGGTGCATAGTATACCATGCCCAACCCTGTTTTACAAACAACCCACTTAAAAAGCAATAAAGTCTAAGATATTCAGTAGTGTTTATTAATAATTATAACATCTTAAAAAAAACTGGGCTAGGAGAGTTATCATACGTCTTATGGAGTCCGGTTATAAAACTGCATAGGTTTTGAATGTTTGCCCCAATCTTTTGTTTTTTTCCTGATATACCCTGTAATTATTTGTAAATGATTTTTAGGACATGAGGTTTCCAGGAACATGTAGATCTGTTAGAATAGAAACACTTGAACTTCAAAAAGTGCCTTCACTAACATGATACAGAAATTTCTCATACTAACACAAACACGCATACCCCTTTCCCAAGAGGAGTAAAACCACAATTTTCAGTGCCAGCAACAAGTGAAGATCGCTGGGTGATGTCTATTTTCCTTTTAGTTCCATCAAAGGGCTAGCTATAATGTATGGACTAGATTGGAAGGTTCACCACCAGCAGCACATACATACGAAATAGTGGGTAAAAGGAGAGGAACGAAGAAGAAAATAAGTTAAAATTTATAATTACATACGACACAGAGCAAGAAAATAAATATGGGAAAGAGCCATAGTTTTCATCTTTGAAGGTGATTTAGAGGCAATAATTTGTATTGATTTCCTTCTTGTATTAACAATTCTGTGTGCCCTTTGCTTTCAGCTACCACCTCTCTTGATTCGAGTTCCCTTACCAAGATGTTAGTACGGAAGAATCGGAGTGCTGCATGGTACTTGTATACAGATTTGCTCTTATCATCCATTAAGTTTTACCAGTGGAAAGAGAATTGTGGAGCATTCAATAGGTTCTGTCCATTCTCCCCCCTTTTCCATTTTGCAGCAGCAAACCTATTAATAAGCACTCCATGGGCTGATGGGAACATTCCTTCATTAGGGATTGAGAGCTCTAATACAATTTACAGGCAAGGGAAGCAAAATTTTTCAAAGGAATCATTAGATCATTATTTCTAAAACTAAGAGGAGACTCTCCCACTTTCAACCTTTGGTTCCAAGACCCATATATTCTGGCGATGGGAAAAATAGCATTACATCTTGGGTAAGAGTTTAGGGAATTTGCTACTGGGGCAGTGCCCTAGTTTTTAATAGGCCAGCTTATCATCGTTTTACATGTCCAACTGCTTTTAGAGAATGCAGTTCTAAGTCCATTGCCTTTTTTCCTATAACGTGAGTGTTCCTTATTCGCAGCACATTTGTAGTGCACTGCAATGTTAAATACGGCATCCTGTGATTCCTCAGATGGTGATGCTGATAACAGCCTGGAGAGCAAGGAAAGCGAAATAACCACCAGATAAAAAGATCATTTGCCATCCCTTCAATGATGACAAGAATTCAGCATAATTGATGGCTGGCTTCCCTGAAACAGTATCCCATACCGAGGGGGGGAGTCACTCAAAGTTGGTTCTTGCTGTTAAGTGATCATTCATCAGTGGAAGTAAATAGGTCAGCCCTGGGTATGTGAGGTCCATAATGTTAAACTCTTGCATAACCCTTATCCTTGACACCAAGGCCACTTTGCTTTTGAGCCTATTTAGCAGGAGTTGGAGTGACTGCAGAAAGAGGCTGACTGACATTCACAAAGACAGTGATCTTGTCCGGCTGATTATTGAAAGCCTTTTCCACCAAAGAGGCCTTTTTATGAACATTTACATTGGAACCAAGGTTCTCCCACTTTTGATTCCATTACAAAAGGGTCATTCATATTTCATCATACCTCCTTGACACCAATCTTCCAATTTTGTTATCTCAGGATGAAAAACCTTCAATCAGGTCATATATCCTTCAAAGAAAAGTGAACAATCAAATAACGACTCAAAGTCTGTTTCAGCAGTAGGATTCTTTTGTAATCCTTTAAGGAAGGACTAGTTGCCTCATTTGTCATCAGACAGGCTGCAGTTGTCAGCTCCTTCAGGACTTTCTTCAGTAGTAAAAGCCACTTAGCCCAAGGGCATAACTTTCCAGTGTGGCATACACTCAGCAGCTGATTGAGGCAGAAGTATAAGGACCTGGCCATTTTGGCTTGATGCAGGACATTGCCGATGAATATACTGTAGAGTTACCTACCCACAAGGCTGTTCCAGTTTTCTTGGTCCTCTATCACCATTTGATAGCTTCCTCTGCTCAGACCTGCTTTCCCGCCCTTCATTTCTCAGGTGCTTATTCCTAACAATTTTCTGTATTTCAAATTCCATCTCAGAATCTATTTCTGGAGAACCTAATCTGTGATACCATGTGTAAATCAGGCTGGAATGTTTTCCTTCTCAGTCAACTAATCTAAGAACCCATAGGTAGGGGCTGAAGGAAGTTTGGTTATGTGTCAAAATTAACTGCACTGGAGTGAAAGATTCATGATTGTGTGAAAGAATTGTGCTTTCAGGACTTGTGTAAGCCAGAATTTCTATGTACTATTCCCATTTGACAATGGAGTGAATAAGGGCCTGTCTGATTTTATGGCTAGTGTATTAGATAAAATCCAGTTCACAATGAATTGCTCAGATCATATGGTCACCAATTAATCTATGATCAAGCATTTAATTACATGATTAAAAGCTAAAAAAAAGCTCACTAATTTTCCAAAATAGGTGTGACTTCATTCCCAAACGCTGTAGACCTTCCCTGAAATTTTAAGGAAAACTTGCTCCAGGAACATCTAAATATTTCTATGAGCACAGCTGTTCTACTGCATGACAGAGAATGAGCTCTAATTTCCAAGTCTCATAAGGTGAAGCACTTCTTAAAATCAAAAGGGGCTTAGATGGAGGTGAGAAATGACCACTACTAGACATTCTTAGTATTACATTTCACAAAAGTATGATAGGCTTTGTAGTAGAGCCCCCTTTTAATGCTTGGGGATTTGCCCTGGAAGGAGGTTTATGCATGCATGTATCATTTTACAATATGCCATAATGGTTAATCATGCAGGCTCTGGGTTCAGAACTCCCTAAATTATTGGCTATGAAACTCCAAGCAAATTACTTAACCTTTCTAAACTTCAGTTTTCTTGTATGTAAAACGGAGAGGGTAAGTCTATAACTAATGAAGTTATTGTGAGGATTAAGTGAGATGAGGCCAAGTGCTCAGCAAAGTGCTGGAATACGAAAAATGCTCCAAAATTTGCTATGATTTTATTATTATTGCTTGAGAGACTTGCATGATATCCTCCAAATATCAGAGAGTTTAGCTAAGCATAACAGATGGTGGGTTTGCTTTTGTTCTCTCTTCAGACCTCTTTACCATGAGCTTGATTCTCTTGCTTCTTTCCCATGATTCAGGATGGCTGCAGACCAAGTTTTAAGTTCATGTTCATGATTATGGAGATAATGGAAAATCCATTCTCTAATGCCATTAATTCATTACATTTATGTATGTATTTAACACTGCCAAATTCTGAATGAAGGTTAATGTCCATGGCAGAGAACAACCATTTGCAAATGTATGAACTTGAATTCCATTTAGCTTTATTGACAACAATAATCACTAAAAATGCAAGTAATTAACTTATACTCATGTTAGGGATACCAGGTACATTTGTGAAATCTGGATTAAGCAGACAGACATGTGTCCTACTTAACCTGTACCCTCTGTTTCCTACTGAAAATCATGAAGAATCCTATGTAGAAAAAGAGGACCAAAGTTTCTCATACATTGCACCTCATACAGTACTTTCCAAAGTGGGTTTTGAAAACTACTAGTTGTTGGAGAATATGAATAGTTCTTATGTGAAAATGGGTTCCATATTCAAAGAGATTCAGTAAATATTTCAGCTTTATTAAGATAAAATCGACATATAACACTGTGTATGTTTAAGGTGTACAATGTGATGATTTGATGCACATATATATTGTGAAATGATTACCATAATTAAGTTAGTTAACATCCAGCAGCTCACATAATTACATGTGTGTGTTAACATTTAGGATCTATTTTCTTAGCAATTTACAAGTATACAATACAGTATTGTTAACTCTAATTTCCATGCTGTAAATTAGATCCCTAGAACCTACTTCTTGTATAACTGGAAGTGTGTGCCCTTTGACAAATACCTCCCCATTTACCCCCATACCCCAACCTTTGGCAACCACTAATCTACTCTCTGTTTCTATGAGTTTATCTTTTTTAGAGTCCACATATAAATGAAATCATATAGTAATTTGTCTTTCTCTGTGTGACTTATTTCACTTTAGCATTTCAGGTTCACACAAGTTGTCGCAAATAGCAGAATTCCCATTTTTAATGACTGAATAATATTCCATTGTGTGTGTGTGTGTGTGTGTGTGTGTGTGTGTGCATCACATACTTTTTTTTATCCATTCATTTGTCAATGGTCACATAGGTTGTTTCCATATCTTGGCTATTGTGAATAATGCTGCAATTTGGAGGTTGCAGATATCTCTTTGAGATAGTGATTTCATTTCCTTTGGGTCTACACCCGAAAGTAAGATTGCTGAATCAAATGGTAGTTTTACTTTTAATTTATCTGAAGAATCTCCATTCTGCTGTACATAATGGCTGAGCTAATTTACATTCCCACCAACAGTGTACGAAAGGGTTTCCTTCTCACCACATCCTTGCCAATCCTTACCTCTTGTGTTTTTGGTAATAGTCTTTCTAACCGGTGTGTGATGATACTTCCTTGTGGTTTTGATTTGAATTTCTCTGATGATTAGTGATGTCGAGCATCTTTTCACATGCCTGTTGGCTAGTTTTAACAATGGTAAGCAGGATTACTTACTGCAAGGACTCTCAGAAATTTTGCTATGTACTTATAAATTATAGATTTCTAAGAGGGGTTAGAGCAGTGCTCTCCAATCGAAATATAACGTGAACCACATACGTATTTTTAAGTTTTCCAGGAGGCACATTAAAAATTAGAGTGGCCAAATTAATGTTAATCAAATATTTTCTTAATCCAAAATATCCAAAATGATATAATTTTAACATATAACCAACATAAAATTATTGTGATAGTTTACATTTTCCCCCCCAAAATAAGTATTTGAAATCCACTGTGTATTTTCAACTTGCAGCACATCTCAGTTGGGACTCGCTGCATTTCAAGAGCTGAACAGCCATGTGTATGAGTGGCTATGACATGTGACAGTGCAGGGCTAGACTGCAGTGTTTCTCAAACCTGTTTTTCCACGATTTACTTTTCACGGGACATGCTGAGGGATTCTATTACATGAAATACGTTTTGAGAAACACTAATTTATGGAGGAGGCTAAAGGAGATATCAGCAGATGGAAGAAAAGAGTTAGGAGATGGAAAATGCCATCAAGATGAGATTTGAACAAACACGAAGCTACGTGGCTGTTGTGATTATTAGCATCACACAGGCATCATACCTTGGTGTATTGACCTATATATGCAGAAGCTGACTGGCATTTGATTGGATTACCCTGATGAGCAGACAGAAGAAAAAAATGAAAATGCAACCTATCAGCAAATATAAGGGAGTGAAGAGTGCCCAGAGCAAGTGCCTGGTGAGCACAGCAAGTAGAGCCTCATAGCGGAGACGCTGGTGTTCAAACAAGAACTGTGGGACTATAGGCTCTAGGAGGTAATGATTCCCTCTCAATGTAGTCATTTTTTTCAATCGAAAGGAATTTTAGAAAAGAAATTGTTCAGCTCTCAGTACTCCTTATACATTCTAAGTTGCCCCTAGACATTTTAGGCGAAAACCAATAGATGAGGGTTGCTAGAAAGGAATGCTGAGTTTTTCATCCCAAACGAGGCTTGGCTTGAACCCAAAGGATTTCTTTGTTTCATCCTAAAGTGTCATAGCCCCAGTTGTTTTGCCTCTACTCTATAGGGATTACAAGATAACCTTATTCAGGGACCAGTCCCGAGCCTTTCTTTGTTGAAATCAGGAAAATTTAGCAGGGCAAAAGAAAACAAAACCCTTCTCACAACATTTGCTCAGCGGTTCTTGAATTTAAACCTAAAGAGGAGAGGAAGAAGGGGCAAGGTGAGGAAACAAGCAATTTGTATAATTGCAGTTCTATGGATGGGAACACCAAGACCCATTGCCAGATTTAATTATTCCTTTCATCTTGCCTTACTTCACTCTTGAAGATCAATAACCTTGTTCTCTTCTTAAGCAGCAACGATTTCCACAATCTAAACATAAACTTAATCATGTGCTGCCATCCCAGTGTTTATAGACTCTGTCAAAGACATAGCCCATTGTAATTATTTTCTCAATCATTTGCCATAAGAAAAACACTTCAGGCAGCATTAAAACTTAACTTAATCAGTAGAAAGAATACAATTCAACAAATGGATCTTATCAGATGGCCATTTAAAAGAGGGAGTAATGCACATTTCCCAATACTTTAATTTTCTGCTAAATTTCAAACTGTTTACATACAGAAAATTGAACTATTGCTATATTTTATATGAACCATAAATGGAATAGTGTCATGAAAATTGCTATTAAAGCTGATTCCTAGTGCAGCATATGCAAATTTCTAAGTCATAAATCATTGAGGGTAGTTTATTTACTTCCGCTCTAAAAAGGAACCGCATGTTAAGGCTAAAATGAGTACTAAGTGTAGATTATAGCGATAGCTAAAAAGAGACAAATTTAACTATTAGGAGACAAAACACTTATCAGAAAAATGGCAGCTCAGATGACCTCCAAAACTCTGATCCAAGAGATTTCAGATTAAATACATATTACACAAACAAATGTGGAATTGTAAAAGAAGCTAATGGTGTTTAACTGTGAGCACATGATCCAACAGTACCAGAGACATATTTCATCACTGTCTTACAACATGATTCTGTAGCATAAATACAAGGGAAATCAGATAAGTATGTATCAATCAAAAAAGTCACACAACTCAACACCAAAAAATCCAAACAAACCAATTTAAAAATGGGCAGAGGACATGAAGAGACATTTCTCTAAAGAGGACATACAGATGGCCAATAGACATATGAAAAGATGCTCAACATCACTGATCATTAGAGAAATGCAGATAAAAACCACAATGCGGTGCATCTCACTCCTGTCAGAATGGCTATCATCAATAAATCAACAAACAACAAGTGTTGGCGAGGATGTAGAAAAAGGGAACCCTTGTGCACTGTTGGTGGGATTGCAAATTGGTGCAGCTACTAAGGATAACAGTATGGAGTTTCCTCAAAAAATTAAAAATAAAACTACCTTATGACTCAGCAATTCTACTCCCGGGTATTTATTCAATGAAACACAAAACACTAATTCAAAAAAAATATATGCACCTCTATGTTTATTGCAGTGCTATTCATAATAGCCAAGATATAGAAACAACCAAAATGCCCATTTAATAGATGATTGGATAAAGAAATTCTGGTACATTTATACAATGGAGTACTACTCTGCTATAAAAAAGAATGAAATCTTACCATTTGCAACAACATGGATGGACCTAGAGAATATTATGCTAAGTGAAATAAATCAGACCGAGAATGACAAATACCATATGATCTCACTTACATGTGGAATCTAAATAACAGAATAAACGAACAAACAAAACAGAAATAGACTCAGAGATACAGAGAAAATACTGATGGTTGCTAGATGGGGGTGGGGGTTGAGGGTTGGGGAAAAGGTGAAGGGATTAGAAAGTACAAATTTGTAGTCACAAAATAGTCAGGGGATGTGAAATACAGTATGGAGAACATAATCAATAATGTAAGGATCATGTAAGGTGCCAGATGGGTACTGGACTTATCAGGGGGATCACTTTATAGATTGTGTAGATACCTGACCATTGTGCTATTCACCTGAAGCTGAAATAGAATAATATTGAATGTCGATTATAAATAAATAATTAAATAAATACACACACACACACACACACACACACACACACACACACAGAGTGCCAAAAAATGTATACACATTTTAGGAAAGGAAAACTATTAAAATTTTAGTACTCAATATACACTGATAACGAAAGATGAATACAAGTCACATTGGACTTCTGCAATTACAAGAGGTGCTCAAAGTGGTTACCATCAGCATCCAGACACTTCTGATTACAACGAACTACTGCTTGAGCAACATTGACCAAAGTGTCCACTTGATACATTTTTTTGCCACCCCTGACATATATATATATATATATATATATATATGTATTCACAGAATGTAAAGAACAGCATAGGGAATATAATCAGTGGTATTATAATAGCTATGTGCAGTGTCAGGTGGATAGTAGACTTGTTGGGGATATCACTTTATGAGGTGTGTAAATGTCTAATCATTATGTTGTTTTGTACAACTGAAACTAATATTTAAAAGGCCTAATAAATACAGTGCATCTAATCACTATGTCGTACACCTGAAATTAAGATAATATTGTATGTCAAATGTAATTGAAAAATAAATAAATTAATTAAATGGACTAAAATTTTAAAAATAAGCAAAGGACCTAAAAAGACAAATTTTCAAGGAAGACACAAATAGTCAACAGGTACATTAAAAGATGCTCAATATCACAATCATCAGGGAAATGGAAATAAAAATCACAACAAAATATCAACTTACACCTGTTAGAATGGCTGTCATCAAAAAGACAAAAGATAACAAGTGTTGGTGACAATGTGGAGAAAAGGGAAACTTCGTGCACTGGTAGTGGGAGTGTAAATTGGTATAGTATGGAAACAGTATGGCGTTGCCTTAAAAATTAAAAATATCAAATCATTGTGTTGTATACTTTAAACTTACACAATATTCTATATCAACTATACCTCAATAAAGCTGTAAAAAATTAAAAATACATAAAAGCATGATAGTTATTCAATCTTATTAAAATCATGGCAGTAATACTATGGGAAATTAGAAGTATCTGTGTGCATGTGAATGAACATGTGTATGAGCACGTGTCTGTGTTTATATGTACATATGTGTTTGTATGTGTGTTCATAGATGTCTATTTTGTTTATATAGATGTGAGCCTGTATGTACATATAAGTATTTGCTTTCAAATGTGCTCTTACTCTTTGTAAATAAAATAGGTAAATATATTTCTCTGGGGAAAAAGGCAACTTGCTTAAAATTGTCTTAAGGACAAAAGTAGGGTTGGTTATAACATCAAACATTCTGTTTTTAAAGATGGAAAATTAACAATATATAGAAATTCATGACAAAATCAGGTAAAATTGTCTCAATTTTTCTTCAAAGTAGTAAGGAGATATTTCTGATTAAAGTGACTTTAGAAGCCATAAAGAGTGCATTTTATTATTTTGTTAATTTTTTATTATGACATATTTAAAACTCACAAAATGTCTAGAGAAAAATAAAACAAATACCCTGTAGCTACTACCAGATTTAGTTAAATCTATCATTTGGTCATATTAACTTTTTTAAAAATAATGGTACACTTTTAGTTGAAGGTCCTGTATACTCTTACAAACTCGTTTCCATCCCTGCCTCCCCACAAGTAATCACTGTCCTGAAATCATGTATTCTTTTTGTTCATGACTTTGTACTTTTAATATTTAATCAAGTTAAACATATAATACATTACCTGCATGTTTTATACTTTATGGAAATAAGATCCTACTGTAAATATCACTCTGTATTTATCTTTCTTTGCTTAAAATTACATTTTTGAGATTTACTTATATTGATACATACTTATATGGGTAGCTCTAGTGAATTCATTAACTGCTACATAGGAATCATTGTAAAAGTATGACACATTATTTCTGTCTGCTTTCCAATTAATGGGCATTTATTTCCAAATTTGTTTGTTGTTCTTTTAATCATTTAAGTAATGATTATTTTTGTACACGACCCCTTGAGCACATAAGCAAGAAATGTGCTATGGAACCTGACTAGAGGTAGAATTGTTGAGTTGCTGGGAAGGGCATCTTTGACTTTACTAGATCACCAAACTGCTTTTCATTTTGTTTGTGCAATTGAAATTGTGGTATATGAAATTTCATATTATCCCACATCCTCACCAAAACTTGTTATTATCAGGATTTTTAATTTTGTCTGTTTAAAAGATGTAAAGTAGTAGCTTATTATTATTTTTTGTTCTAATTTGCACTTTGCTGACTGCCAATAAGCCCATTGTGATATGAGTTCCAAATATTTTTCCAGTTTATCATTTTCCTTTATATTTTGGTGATGATGTCTTTCCAAATTGTTTTCCCGTTAATTTTTGCTTTTCTATTTGTAATTTTTTGTTATGTGTTTTCTTTGTGTTTAGCCTTTAGTACTTTTTCTCCATATTCTTAAGGTGAATTTTAACTCATTTTTTCCCAGTCTTCCTTTAATTTTTCTTTAAATAGGCATTTAAAACTTTGCTTTCATTCTCAAGACTTTCCTCTGGAGACAATGATTCATCCAATATGGTAAAATAAGCAGTGGGAATTTTAAAAATAATAGGCTGAAGTATATAACAATTTTTTAAAGCTAGGGGATTCTCGTGGGTTCCTTGCAATCACATAATATGGGTGGCTACCAAGGCTACCTAGATTGTTGGGGTAGGTTTTGCATACACGGTACAAATTTAATTGTGTTTAAACTGGCATACCCAGTAATCCTGAACAAGTGCTTTTTCTAATTAAGAATTTTCAGCTCTGTTCCCTTTAGGCATTTTATAAATAAAGGAATTAGAATTCTGTTTAATAAGGAGATCAAAGAGCCTTAGTCAGCGAACAACTTCTAGAAGCATGACGGTATGACCAGGAAGTTATCCTTAGGTACTATCAGCTTAATCCAGTATCCTCTAATTGTGCCTCTCAGTACAGTATGGTCCTTAGAGTGCAATCAAATGCCTTAACTAGAAACCTCCCTTTTGTGTGTGTCAAAAGCCAGAATGTTTTAAAATATATATAAGTATATGTAACATTTCCCTCTTAAAACAAATTACTTAGCGGTAGGGAATTGCAAGCTGATTCTGTGGGGAAGAAACAAAGTCCCTCCATTGACCGAACAGTTTTTCCTCACACTAAAAATAATGTTGAAACCTGAGGTGATTCAGTAAGACCATTTACCTTACGTAGTTTTGATTTACTGATTTTTCTGGCAAGTTTTTAGGCACTTGTTTTTGTTGTCTTTTAAAAATATTTTATGCCACCAAACCTTTACACAATAGACCATTAGAAATCTCCACATCCCTTGCAGATGTGACAGCCGTGCATTACAACATCTCACAAAGTGCTGTCTTTGCAGATTCATTCATTTCGTTATTCCATTCAGATTGGTTTCCAGTATTAGTTTCCTGGGTTTCAAATCATTTTAATCTTTGGGGGTCTTTGTCTATTATTGTGTTCCAGAAAATATGAAAAAAATAACTTTACTGTGAATAGAAAACCATTTCCTTTTCTCTCTTTGTAAGTCTACAAACATGGATAGCACGGAGAATAAATCCATCTACAGAATCTCCATTCTGTAGAACCTCCCATACACAAAGTCTAAAGAACAGATTATGAATATAGAACCACAATTCCTACAGAAAGATGGAAATATTTTGCCTTTCACTTACTCGTTTTTGATTTCTATGTTTCTTTTTTTAAAGAACATGAATAGGCACGTTTGATAAATGATATTTGGAAATACAGTTTCTAGGATCAACCAAGGGAATGATTGGCCAATTTGTATCACTAGATATTTTATTGGTCATCTTTTATGGCAAAAGTTATGAGGTTTTCTTCCTCTTAAAAGGCTATGAATTGCAAATTGTATACATTTATGCTAATAATGTGAGTTGAGTCTGGTGATATACTCATAATTGTTTATAAATTGGCTTTATGGAAGAAAAAAAGCCCCAATTTTAGCATTTGCCGATTCTGTGTTGTAAATATTCCCACTGAGGCAGATTTCAAACTACCAACGTGATGTCATTAACCATGGAGTTTGGAAGACAGTCGCAGCAGTGCACCATTACATATATTTCCACCATACAGATTCATTAGGTATAAGTAGCCTCAAGAGCATAGGTAATGTTAAGTTAATTAGGAAGTAAGAGTTTTGAATGTATGTTACCTTTGTTTTAATTCATTTACCTGTAAGTTTATATAATTACTTTTTAATTAATTGACTGTCTTCAACAGCTGATTCTAAAAATTCCTGAAAATTTTGTGATTGGCTCTCCTGAGCCACTGTGAATATCTGCGGCACATCTGGTTGGGTCTTTCTGTACCTCTTTGGTTTTATGACTTGACTTTATAAACAGTATTATGTTTCCAAGTGAAACATAATACTTGGGGTTTTCAGGGAAATTATTCCTTTAAATGGTAAAGAAACTTCCTATTTCTTTTGGAAAAATAGATGTATAGAAGTACATTTTTTTTTTTTTTTTTTTGCTATCATTTCATTCATTATCCACATTTTCTGATCTAGTTATATTTTCACCAGAAATTAATTCATTTTAATTTTACTAGTACTAAAGAGAAAAAAATTTCCTGTGTGTGAATTTAGAGTCATATTAAATCTCTGCTTGAAGGAAGCAGATTTTATCATAATTAAATAGAAAAGTTAAAATTGAGATCTTTTGTTGTTCAAATTTACTTAATTTTTGTAAAGTTACTAAAATAGTTTCATTATTCCATTTTGGATTTTGAAAGGAAAATGACAAAGTAAAAATAAGGACTTAGTATTCAAATTGTCTTGGATTCAGATTCTGGTTCTGCTATTCACTAGCAATGTGCACTTGATAGTTCCTTTTCCTTAAAATGGGAATAATAACACCTATTTTTGAGATTATGTAAATACTATATATATATATATATATATATATATATATATATATATATATCTATAATGTTTCCCCCAAAATAAGACCTAGCCAGACAATCAGCTCTAATGCATCTTTTGGAGCAAAAATTAACATAAGATTTGGTCTTATTTTACTATAATATAAGACCTGGTCTTTATAATACAATATAATATAATACCAGGTCTTATATTAATTTTTTGCTGCAAAAGATACATTAGAGCTGATTGGCTAGGTCTTATTTTAGGGGAAACACGTTGTGTGTGTGTGTATATATATATATATATATAAATATTTTTTTTTTTTTTTTAAACATTTGCTCTCTGAGCAAATTTTGAGAGAGCTCATCAGGCCCTCTCTCTAAAATTCTGCACTTAATTTTGCATTTATGTTCAAATTGGAAAAAGTATTATAAACAGTTAAAAGAGAGTGTAAAACAAAAGTAAGTCTCCCTGCTGCACCAAGCTCCCCCTTCTCCCCTCTCCAGAGGTACAGATTCCTACTAAATTTTCCAATTTCTTATTCTCTTTACAACAATAATCAATGCACACACATACACATCTACCGTGTTTCGCCAAAAATAAGACGAGGTCTTATACCATATATCCCCTAAAATAAGACTGGGTCTTATACTAATTTTTGCTCCAAACGCATTAAGGCATATTTTCAGGGGATGTCTTATTTTTTCATGTACAACAATCTACATTTATTCAAATACAGTCATGTCATCTCCTGGAACATCGTCATAACATACTAAATGCGTCCATCTGGCTGACGCTCTTAACTGGGGCTTATTTTCAGGGTAGGTCTGACTTTTCTGGGAAACACGGTATGTGTATATGACTGTTAAGCACCCCGTTTTTGTTGTTGTTGTTGTTGTTTTACATAATAATATACCTTAGCCATTGTCCTATTAAAGTGCACATAGAGATGCCTCATGCTTCTGCCTGGCCGCACAGGACTCTAGGGATGCACCAACATTTATTTGACCAGAGCCTTGTTGATAAAAATTTAAGTTTTCAGTAGTTGTATAAAAAACATATTTACAGTAAACATCTTTGTACACATATCATAGCATCATAGTATATACGTATAGTAATACCAATATAACAACTTCAGAAAAGGGAAATTATCAAGTCAATAATTTCATTTATACCATGAAGTTATGGCAAGAATTTAATGGGATAATTCAGATAAGGTACTTAATACACGGCCCAACATATACGAAGTACTCAGCAAACAGTATATATTATCAGTAGGCCACCTATGTCTCCAATGCCTGCAGGCAAAGCAGGATCCAGCAGCCTCAGGGCAACACTCAAACAGAGAGAGGCAAGTATGGGCTGTTGGGAGCAGGAACACTCGGGGGGCAGCTGTACCTGAGAATAGCACAGAGGGCATGTGGGCAGAGCACTCATGGTGCCTGCTCCCAAAACATTTATTACATGGTCTCATTTCCCTTAAAGAGTAACAGAGATATCATTGGAAATGGTCTTTCTGGACCTAGTGATTAAGTTTCAGGCTTCATTGGGAGATCATTCCGTATAATGATCAATTTTGTTCTGCATGATATAAAATAACCTGGTAGGACATAACTTTTTGTTTTTTAGTTGAAAACTTTGGCAAGTTTTTGGGTAAGCATTTAAGGCAAAAGAAGTTTAGGCCTGTTACTTAAGTTTATTCTGTAATATTCATTGCTGAGATCAGAACATTAAATTACCTTCTATGATGAGAAAGCCAACAGACTAGAAACTATATTAGGTGTCCACACGTTTGGCATCAGTGCTGATGTACCGATGACTATGCAGTTCATGCCAAAGCAGGGGCCTCCCAAACTGTGGTTTCTAATTGGCTCTCCCCAACCCCTTTTATTGTAACAAATAGCTCTCTATCTCTATATTAGGAAAATGCTTCTTCCCTGCTGAGTGCTTAAAGGTCCAGCATTCAGGAAAGGAGGCAGATTGATTCTGGCTTTTTATTTTCACATATTAGATTGCTTTCCTAATATTTACTGAGCATTCAAAACGTGAAAGATTCTGAAAACTAAGTAAGATACCTTGCTTCCTGGAGCTAATTATGAGAGGGAAAGAAATCATTAGAACTACTTAGATATTTATTTATATTTAAAGGAAGGCAACTGTGTGTCCTTTTTTCAGAAAAAAAAAAAAAAAATCCAGGTATTTAACCTCCTTACCCACCATAATATCCATACGGAAGTTCTGCAATCACTTGTGAGCCTTGCTTGGAGCTGTGCATCTTTCTGCTTGCTCTGCTGTGATGTATATAAAGTACGTATATTACCCTACCTATTTGGGGAGAGTATCTGAATCTCAGAACCCAGATCCTATTTATGGCCCTGGCTGCTGAGCTACTTCTGTTACTAGGCTGTTTAAAACATTTTGCGAACAGTTATTGTTTCTAATGGCTCGGGTGCTTGTCAGTAAACAACAATGGAAACCAATACCAGAAGGCTGGAGGGGCTTGAGGAGGAGGAAGGGGTGTATACTTGGGGGAGAGGCAGGTCTGAACTGCACTGACCCATTCCTTCCCTTCTTACCCTTCCCAGCTCCTCTTAAATCCTAATTCCCTCTGCCATGGCTTCCATATTCATAACCATTACCAAGTATTGTGGACTGAATGTATCCTCCCCAAATTCTTATGTTGACAATCTCTCCCCCAAAGTGATGGCATTAGGAGGTGGGGCCACTGGAAGGTGATTCAATTAGATGAGGTCATAAGAGTGGAAACCACATGAATGGGGTTAATGGCCTCCTAAGGAGTCACTCCTGAGAGAGCTTTGCTTCCCCTCTCTGCTCTCCACCTTGTGAGGATGCAAAGAGAAGGTGGCCATATGTAACCCAGAAGAGGGTCCTCACCAGAACTTGACCATGCGGGCACCCTGTTCTCATATTTCTAGTCTTCTGAACTGTGAGAAATAAATTTCTGGTTTTTATAAGCTACTCAGGCTATATAATATTCTGTCATAATAGCCCAAACAGATTTAAGACACCAAGAGAATTTCTTTCATCAAAGCTGATATTATTTACATGAAAAGTAAATGTCTCAGAGCCCAGGGACCTTAATCCTTCATGGGGACAACTGCATTCTCAAAAGAGTATTTGCTAATGCCTTTCCAGCTGATACACTGGGCTGGCATGGGTTAGGCTTGTCTGTCAATGCCGCAGCACAGTGCTGTTTGCTCTTTCAGACTCTTCTTCTGGTTTTCCTCCCACTTCTCTGGCACCACTTTCCCAACCTTCATTGTTTTATGCTCTTCTTCCACCTACTCCTTAAATAGTGATATTATTCAGGGGCTTATTTTAGGCCCTTTCCTGTTTTTTTCCTCTGGGAGTATGTGTAGTAAGCTTGTGCTTCTCTGAGGTTCTACTTTTCATTTATATGGTAATGACTTCCAAACTCATATCCCCAGACTGGACCTCTCTCATACACATCAAACATATTTGACTGCCTACCAGACATCTCCCTTTAGATACAATCTCAAATTTAACATCACAAGACTGGGCCTCTTTCTACCCCTCATCAAATCAAACCACGCATGTGTGCATGCACGTGTGTACACACACACACACACACACACACACACACACACACACACTCACACAATCCCCAGCTACTTTTATGTGTTTTACTTAGTGAATGGTAACAGCAACCACTTGGTAGCCAAGAAAAAAGGAGGTACTTCTCCTGACTCAGCTTTCCCACTCCTCCACCCCCATCAAAGCAAAGAGCAAGTCTCCTGTCTCTACCTTTTGAGTCCATTCACATTTCTCAGTCCACAAGGATACTATTGAGGAACAGGCCTTCTGAATCTCACTGCCCTGTTTTCTGTCTCTTCTCTATTCCTGCCAGAGCAATTTCTATAAAATTAAAACCTGATAGTTCCTCAGTTTAAAACCCATCAGCTGCTTCCTATGACTCTTGAATAGAGTCCGAACTCTTGAATGTGACCATCAAAGCTCAGAATAATTGACCTTGTCTTTCTAGCCTCCTATCTTTATTATTCTCCATGTGTGTTTTCTGCTCCAGTGTACCTTGCTCTCAGCCTAAACTGGACTTTCACACTACATGGCAATACTCGTCCTGATTCCCTGCCTCACATTTCCTGCTACTTAGAGATCACTTCCTGCTGGGGTCCTTCCCTAAACCCCTAAGTCTTGGTAAGGTGTTTTGGAACTTTTCCTGATGCTATTACACCCTTTGCTTCCTCCCTTCCTTCACAGCAGTTATCACCTTGCAGGGGACTGGTGTGTTCACCTGTCTGTATTCCTCACTGGACTGTAAACTCTCTGAGATACCAGAAGCCATTGACCTTGTTTATCTCTGTAACCCTAGTACCTCACACATGCCCAGCACATAGTAGGTTCCCCATAACAATCTGCTAAATCAATGATTCCTAACTCTATGTTGTAGCCTTGGCCTATTTCCTATAATTTTGTTGCCTGCTGAGCATTTCTAACTCAGTGTCTAGCCAGTACCTTCACTTTAATACACCCCAAACTGAATTCCACTCCTTCTGAAACTCCAGACTTTCCTTCCTCTCCATGGCAACACTGTTATGCCAATCCCTTGGGCTCCAAACCATGGCTGACTCTTCTCTTTTCCTTGCCAGCCATATCAGTTAGTAGTCAAGCCTGCAGATTCTACTTTTTCAAAGTCTCTCCAATCTCTCTTTTACTATTCCCACTTCCACAATCCTAATATAAAAGATTTGTTACATTTTGATTAGATGACTAGAATAGATAGTCTCCTGGGTTCCCGTCTCTAATCTTCTTCCAATATATCCCATTATCAGATGAATTTCTGTAAAGTGTAGTGCTAATTATATCACTTCCTCATTTAAAGTCTTCAGATTCCCTATTCTTTATTTAGTTAAAAACCAAACACTCAGACAAACTTTAAGGCCTTTATTAATATGGTCCCAATCTGGCTATTCATCCTTATTTCTTAATATCTTTCTATAAGAATGTGAAGGTTTAGTCAAACCACACTATTCCATCAGCAAGTCCTGTGCTTTTCTACCCAGGCACTTTTGTTCACCCTTTCCTTCATTAGTGGAATGCCCTTCTTTCCATCCTTCTTCTTTATATGTTGGAAGCTTCCTCATGCATCAAAGTTTATGATAGAGGCTGCCTCCACCATATAAAGCTTCTCCTGATTTCACTTGATGAAATATGATTTCTCCCACTTTTAAATCCCCAGAGTTCTTTGTTTCTCTCACATGGTACAAATCAGTACCATATCAGTACTTGTCCTTTATTATAATCATATGATTCCTAGTAATACTCTTTTTTTCTCTTCCTATAAATTCATTGACGAAAGGGATGACGGCACACTTGTTTTTGTTATAAACTGACCCAGCACCAACTGTAACTCCCTTATACATGGCTATCTATCTATCTATCTATCTATCTATCTATCTATCTATCTATCTATCGATCAATCGACAGATAGATTGATAGAGACCAGAATACACAGTGTCTCACACATTTTATGCCTCCATGCAGAAAAGAATAAAGAAACATCCGTCACTCTACTCTCCTTTGCATACATTCATAAGGAAAACATACACTAATACACTAGTCATAGCTATACTTTCATATTACCATGGCATCTAAGACATGTCTCACTCCTTCAGCTCACAGCCTTTTTGTAAACTAATTAAGACTATAAACAGTGTTGGATCAGCTCCATGCTCTCCTGCATGTCAGACAGACTCCCTTTATGGAAGTGTCCACCTATTAAGGGTATCTTTCCCAGGAATCACCTGCATCTCTGTGTGTCCTGGGGCTTCAGACAGATCTCAACTTCTGGGTAACTAAGCCTAGGTGGGATTCATGTTCACATTGCTAGATTAAGTGGCCAGCCCCTCTGGCCTTTGGGAATGAAGGGAGGTTGTTCTTAGTCTGAACAAAAGGGACTTCATGCCTGAATTGTTCCCCAGGGAGAACAAACATGGCCATGTTTGCTCTCACCAAGGCACATTTGCAAGCTGAAAAAGATGGGCATCCTTTTCCTGTTTGGAGTAATGGGAAACACAGCTGGGGTAGTTACTGGGTTGACAAAGAAACAGGCAAAATTTTGGCAAAGCTTCAGGAGACCTAGCAACAAAACCAACTTCCCCACCGCCTTCCCCATCCATTTGAAATAGATGCTTCAAAGCAGTATGAAATCCCTGGGAACTTCTTGGGCCCTTTCAACAAATCAACTCTATGATGAGATTACTCAGCCTCCTTTGTCCCCCAAAGCCAGAGCCAACTCTGGTTACTACGGCCTTGGCTTCACAAAAGAACAATTTACCCCAGGTCCCCTCCCCGACTCCAATCTCCAATCAGTCTCCTTGCTGCTTTAAATGGCCTCAAAGAGGGTGTGTGTGCTGTAATTATCACTGCTCTTCTGGACATACCTATTTGATGGCCTGTATGTGGAAATGTGTCCATTTACAAATGGACACCCCTACGTGCCAAGTAGAAGAGGCCCATGCAAATGCAAGAACTGTTCTCCCTTTACACTGAGTGGATTTTTCTTTTTTTTTTACAACTGGGGCAGATCAGCTCTGGCCAATTATAAACTGGTTCTGCTGACTCTCAGCAATTTTTGTGTTAATTAAATTGGGAACTGCTTGCTTTCCGTGGTTCAGAGGAAAGGATTTAAAAGTTGATTACATATGTATATAAAGTTTATATATAAAATTAAAAAACAATAAAATGTCTCTGCTGACTCTTTGTATTTGGTCTGTAAAACAGTCCTGAGTTGGCCTGGAGCAAGAGTGCTGATAGAAAATTGAGACCCAGACACATTTCATTGCCTAATGGATGAGAGAAGTCACCCAGCCATGTTACCTCATTTTTCTTAGCAGGAGTAGGGGATGTACCTTCACTCAGAGGAAATAAACACAAGGTCAGAGGTCAGAGGTCATTAGTCTATAAAGCTTTATGACTTGTAGACAGTTATTTCTCTTGGATGGAGAAGAAGGAGAGAGAAAACTGCTTATTCTCTTTCTTATGATGTCTCCCCAAATTTAATTTCATTGTTGTTACATTCAATCCCCAAACATTGCTTTCTCAGTGTTTCTATTATTTATTCTTCTCTATCTCAGTCTTTTTTTTACTACTGTTTGCCCCAGCATCCTATTTACCTTTTCTCAGTTGTGTTATTACTGTTTTATTTGTTTCAGCCAGCTCTTCATCTTTCTCCAGGAACTTACTGTTAGTGGCACCTTACTTATTGACAAATTCCTGCCTCCTTGAAGAAAGCTGATGAAATTATAGAGATAAATACTTTGTGCTCTTGTAATTTTATCTATTATTGGTTTATTTTCTTAATTTTATATTTATATTTTTATTTCTACACTTTAATTTGGCTTAGATGAAGGGATACAGACAGAAGGGGAATAAAAGCTATACTATCTTTTTTTTTTTTCACATTTATTGCCAATTCTTGCTTTCTATTTTATTGAACAATGTAAAAGGTTTAGATGAAAATTAGGCTGGGAAATAAAAGCATTATAGATTTCTCAGCAAATTTAAGAATAAAATGAACCTCAGTATATGCAGCTATGTAATTTATTTTGAAGGACATATTTCTGAATATTAATGGAAAGTTGTCTATTTTGGTTATTTAAACAATAAAAGGAATAAGAATGAAATAATGAGTAGAGCTGCAGAATTTAACAGACCTCACACACACTTCAAGAAAATAAAAATTTTAAAATGAGTCTGGAAAAGAAGTAAAGGAGATTAAAGGCAGCAAGAATGTTACAGAATGAATTTTGGATAATCATGTACCTCTCCACATCTATCACAAACCTCATAAACTGTCAATTTACTGCTGTGAGTTCTTAGCTAGATTGAAAGCCCCTCTGAGGCAGCCCTGTGCCTTGTGTGGAGCTCTGTGTCTAGCCTCCAGCACAACTCCCGACACACAATGAGTGCTTGTGAAGTATGTGCCCAATGAGTTAATGACTGCATGGATTATTGCAGACTTATGAAAATGGGACTCAGACCGCAGGTTGTTCTGTCAGTTATCTTTCCTCCTCTATCAAGCAGTAGCCCATGTCACACTTCTTGTTGTCCTCCACATGTGTCGTGTTTTCTCATTTCAGGTTTCTTTCTGACTGAAGTAAGAAAGTCCATGTTCTCCATCCACCTTTACCTGCTTGTTCCATTTAGTGTTCAGTTTAGGTGGTCTTCCTCAGGGAACAGGGTGAGGTGTTGCAACACATAACATACATCAAACTCTATTGGAGTTGTGTGTTTGACTTGTCTATACTTCTCTCTAGACTAAAACCTTCTTGAGGGTAAAAAGAGTCTTACATATCTCCATATTCCCAGTGTCTGACCCATAGCACGAGGCAGAGTAGAAGCTCAATAACACGTTTGTTCAATTAATAATGAATGGATGAGCATCAATAATGGAAAGAAATGGAAATGAGAAGCAAATAATGGTGAGAAGGGATGTACTGTTGGAGTGAGTTCATCTGCACTTACCTTTAGACTGCAAAGCACAATCTTATCAGAAAATTGCATTGATTTTGATTCTAGTGTCATCCTATGTGGACCATCTAATTGGATATGTCTGCTGTTCTGGGAGAATGAAGGTAAGTCATGAGGTTGGTGAGGATAAGGTGTTTAGTTGGACTGCAAATTACTAGAGGGCACATGACAAACATTGTGTGTGGGCATTATCCTAGTCATGAATGGAAGACAACTGGGTGGGTTGTTCCACTCTACCTGCTGGAACTTATTCCTGACTACTCTCTAACACATTCCTTTTCCTCTGGTAAGACCTACATTTTTATTGACTTCATGAAAATATCCTACTAATTTCTACTTCACTGTCTTTTCTCACAATGTCCCTCTTTTTTTTTTTCTTTTTCCCTTCCTATTCATCTATAAAATTTGATCCTTTAAGGGTCTATTCAAGGTTTTCTGCCTCTAGACTAATCTAAGACTTCCAAACTAAACCAAGCCTGTCTTCTGCAAAAACGCCTGCAATATTACCACCTTCATTACACAACCAATAAGGGATGTAATTGTGAATAACATTGTATTGTCCACTGCTTTATCTCCTCATTTTGTCTCCTAATCAGACTACGTGCATAACCTATTTCAGTGCAGGGATTCCTATTTCGATTTTTTGTAATCCTTCAAAGCACTTAACCTGATAACATGCTATTTACTCAATGAATACCCGCTGATTGAGGAAAATGCGTTTGTAGATAACTTTAAAAAATATATGTTTATAAAATAACATGGTTCTCAAACAGCTTTCTGATTGTCCTCCCCCAATTTTTGCCTTTGCCATAAAATTTGGGGCATCTTGGTTCTATAATTTTATATGTTATATATATATATACACACATATGTATATATATATATTACATATATATTACATATATAAATATATATATATACATATATGTAGTTTTAAATATAAAAATAGAAATTTAGAAATGACTATTTCACTGTTTTATCGAAAACTTCATATTCAAGTTCTTATACTTGCATGCTTTTTTTCCTCTTCTTCATTACTAAGAGGGTACGACCAACAGTTGTTTACTGACCTTTGAATAATAGACTGTCACAAATGCTACTTCAGGTTTTCTCCTTTCTCAGCTAAACAACTTTAGCCCCTTTAGACTTTTAAATGCCTTGAACAGATGCTCAATAATATTACTCGGTGGCTGAGCATCATTTATAATGCTTATTTATAGAAGTAGATGAAAATAGAAGGATTATGTATTTTTAAAGCTTTTCTTTCACATATGGAATACTTCATAGGAAGTGAGGACTTGGATGAATGGATAGATGAATGCAGCTAATATTCTCATTTCAGTCTCATCCAAAAAGAGGGGAAACATAGGAAACATCAGAATGGAAACTAAAATGTGTAAGATGCTATTTTACTATTAATTCAGACCTTTCTTATGCCAGATGGTGTTGGAGGAAAGCTTTTGTTTTCTCGATGATGGGCATTTTCTTTGAATTTTGCTAGCCAGACACATTTCCTTTCTTCTTGGCATTCATAGACACTGAGGCCTTCTTTCATGCACCTTTTAGATGCAGTATCTGCCTTGGTATTTCCAGGTATTGTGTGCCCTTCTGATTGGTTTCTGAGAAGGAAAATTATGCTTCTTGATCTATTAAAATTTTCAAGGAATCAGATAACCATACATGCTACCATAACATCCTGTGAAGGCATTCACCACACTAAAATGTCATGTATTTTCTTGTCTTTCTGAAATCCATATTATGTACTCCTAGTTATCAGGAACTCTTTCTGACTTACATTTCTACTTTAGTCTGGCACATAGCAGATGACCATTAAACATTTCTTGAGTACATAAACAAATGAAGACCAGCAAATTTATATCTACTTAGATATTTAAAGGAAGTCTTTATACTTCCTTGAGCTACGTGGGACAGAGACAGCATTTATTATAAATAGATGCTTATGCTGCATCTGGAGCATAGCAAATGTTACCTGAATTAATCCTTTCAAGAAATCCATGAGCTATTCTCTTATTCGTTACCATTTGTTGGTTATTTACCTATGTGACATACACTACGCTCTGTCTTTTAAAATATTTTCTCACTTAATATTTTTCTATGAAGCAGATATTACTATCCCCCTTTTCAAAATAAGGAAGTTGAGGCTCAAAGAGAATACAAAATGTTTGAGTCCATATCTGCCTAACCCCAAAACACAAATATTTTCTACATCACCATCATGACAAGGAGAAAAAGTGATTGGGACAAAAGGTTATTTATGTGACTTTGCTCCCTTCTTTGTTTTTCCTCTAATATTTGTATCTACCACCTTCTCTCTGTGTATCTTGAATTAACTCCCTTCTAGACAGAAGACCTTATTATTCACTAACAAATATAGAGAAATCTTTTTGCCTATCTTGTAGGCTGCTAGTCCAATGTTAAGTCTATAAATATATTCCTTTGAGTGACAATCGTTGGTCTAATCATTTGTGACTGGAATCTTAAAGTTATATTTCAGAAAGCTTAGCTACCTTTGCGTAAGGACCTGCCTTGGCAGCATTTCCCAGAAGGGGCCTGTGGATGTGGCAATTGCTCAGAATTTCATGAATGGTCCCGTCACATATAGAAGATGATCGCAGAGGTATGAGACCTTCATCAATAGAGTAAATTTAAGCACAGCTTTACTAAAGTAGCATCAAATTCTAATTGGATCCACTACACTTAATTTAAGGAGCCATCGTGGACTAATTCCAATATGCTGTTACATCCAATACAGCAGCACAATATTATATGTCATGCAACCGTGTGTATGTGTGTGTGTGTGTGTGTGTGTGTGTGTAAAGTGGGAGGAGGCATGGAGATGTGGGAGCAGGGTGTTGGACTGAAAATATTATTTTAACCTTGTTTTTGTACCATAATAAACATGGCTTGGAACTGCTGCTCAAGAAAGACCTAAGAGTAAAGAAAGGGAGGATAACTAAATAAGCAAAAGAGGAAGAGGTTTCCAGGCTAGTAAAACTAGATCCTGAGATGGAAGGAAACTTAAAGGTCAGCTAATTTAACTCCCTAACCCATGGGAAATGCCATTTCCATTGTCATCAATGAGTATCAACTATCTTTAAAAGGCTGGATTAGGAGATTATCATTCTTTATTTTGCAAAGATGAAGATTGAGAGAGAAGGCATCAAAACTATTAACATGGGAAGAGGATGGATAAGATAGCCTCAGATGCACTCACCTCATAGCAGAATACCAGAACTAAAGCACCTCTTGAACCTGAGAGATGGGTATATGTTTGTGGCATTTACCCTGGCAGGGATGGAATGTGAATTGGACTTCTTGTCATGAGATCTGGATTTTAGTCCAGGCTCCATCATTAACTAGCTATGTTACACTGAACTGTACATATAACTTTTCATCTGTAAAATGAAGACTAAATCCTACATTCTTTTCCAGCAATACATTACATGATCCTAAAGAACATAGATACTTCTGACAGTGGATAAACTGTAGAACATGTTACTGTAAGGTTGTACTGACTAAAAATAAAAATAGTTTTCAGAGATGTGGATTTCAAGGTCTCTATTGTTCTCCTCCACTAAAAGTTATGTCATCATTGTGTCTTCCCTATAGGACTGCTCCACATCTTTTCTGAGCCCTACACTTTTCTTTATAAGATCAACTCACAAAGGTAATGCGAAGGCTTATGTACATTGTACAGGTTGTGCACTGCACAAGAACACTCAACTGCAAAAGCAGATGTGACCTGCAAGCAGTGGCCTTTGTGGGGGTGCATCCACTGGAAGGCAGGCATGCCATTTTAAAATTCACTCTAAGGTATACTGTGGGCTTGGGGTGTTCTGGGAGGATTTGCCCATTTGTTCCATGATCTGAAAAGTTCTGAACTATATACCAACACTGTGAACATCCATTCCTCAGTGCCAAACGTACATCACAAGAAAATTTTCTGTGGAGCTAAAAAAAGAATGATACATATCAGGTTTACTTAAGGGACAAAACTTTCCAGGCAACTCAGATCAAACATTTGCATCAGTTTATATTGTTAGAAAAGCAATACATTATCATGGGAGGACACATTTTTTAAACTTTTTTTTTTTTTTGTCAAAATATCCTCAGGGCTAAATTGCATTGAATTCCTGCTGAATGATCTCAATGGAATAAAACAAATTACATATACTGCATTAAGCCTTAGCATGCATAGTATTATCAAAAGCAGATTCAAACACTCTCCATAGGTGCTATGCCTGGCAGAAAAAGAAAAATCTCATAAAGCATTTGTTGATATTCTCTCTCCCTCATGAAGCCTTTGGTAGACTTTTCTGTAGGTACTCTGCAACCTATTTGTGGTTCGGAGTGCAATGTGATGTGTAAGGCTGCCCTAGAATTTCATGGAAAATCTAAATTATCCAAGCTCCTTTCCAAATCAAATCAGACTGAAAATGGCTCCCCTAGCTCTCTCTTCAACCATAAGATGTTCCCATTAGTGCCAATTAAGACTGAGGTTCTGGCAGTCTGTATGCATGATTCATTAATGAAAAGCTTCATTTACAGCACAGAAAGCGATACAATGGAGCAGCTGCGATAATTTCTCCTCTCCTCTACAAGGACCCATGACCTGCAAAATACTGACCTCTCACTACAGATAAGCTTCCCTCCATCTGGCCTATGGCAGTGTGTACTCAGGGAACAGTGGACAGTGACAACGACAATGGTGAAATCCTGCCTAATAGCTTAGGTTCCATGCTTACTTGAAACCAAATGTGACCGTGACTCTAACCCTCCCTTCTCAAATGAAATTCCTAATTCAATTACAGATGGTACAGAGAAGACAAGGCTGTATTATCTGCAGTACATTTCTTTGCTATAAGGTACACACTTCATTGACAACCTTCTAAATCTATAGAATATCCTGCTAGTCTCATTCCCAGCATGACTCCGGTAATCAAACTGGCTCAACTAATTTATAACCCTGGTCTGTGTCAGAGATGTTGATTTTTACAATCTTTATAGACATATATTTAATTTTGCCTGAATATTTCATTGTTATGTCTCCAGATTCCAGTTATTATTCAATGGTAATGGCTAAGACACTTTTTATTTTCTTATCCAGCAACTTCCTTCCTATTCTCCAACCTAAACAGGAATACAAACAAGAAGTGACTAGGATGCTGGGTTCCAGCCAGGCTCCCAAATCGCCACAGTCAAATGAGTAGGGAGAAGTTACCCCCACATATAAGAAGTCAAGTAACAGTAATGCTTTTCAAAATGAGAAAAGGGCTCTCTTTGCCTTTGAGGTAAAAATAACTCTCAAGGGCCAACAGTCTTTTTTATCCATGAACATGCAGTTATCTTTCTCCCCACTCTCATCCTTCCTGCTCCCAGAGGTGAGCATGAGATAAGCATCAGCAGAATTGTTTTAAGCTCTGCTTTGCTTAAAGCAGCATCAAATTCTAAATAAAAGTCTGTAGGTTTTAATTTTCATTTATTTCAAGTGGGAACTGGCTTGAAATATAATTTTATACTTTCTATAAACAATAGTATAAGCAATACTGAAAGGAAAGTGTGTATGCTACTTAAGAAAATCAATTGTTTTCCAAGCACTATTAAGCCTTTCAGAAATAGTACATTTAATCGATAGCTCAACTGAGCTATTAACAAGCATGTGACCTTACACAAGTCCCTAAACCTCTACAGGCCTCAGTCTGCTCATCTGTAAAATGAGAGCATTAGATTAGATTTTCTTTATGGATCCTTATAGCTCTAAGAGGCTATGATTCTATATGTTAATTGCAAATGACTCTTACCTAAGTGATAAAAATCAGTGGTCCAAAACACTCGTGGAATGAAGGCTATTTCCAGCTTTTTGTTTTTTCCTCCTGGATAAAGATGGAAACAGCAATCATCACCTGGGGACTTGGAAGCTACTTGCTTGTACTCAGGCTTTCTGAATAGTTGAGATGCGTTAATTGGCTATCTTCTGGATCTAGATCTGTCTCTGAATTGATTGGGGATTTTGTATTTTCCCTGTGAGATCTGGTGATGGCTATGTACTCAAAAGAAGTTATAGTTAAACAAGGAGACCGTTCTGCTTCCTGGAGGGCTCTAACTAGAACAAACCTCAGCCCTGCTCAAGCCTCTGGTAATTTTCTCATCGATGAAGGGACCAAAAATTACTCAGGTAAGTTATGCATCTGTGATATGTTTAAATAAACTGAGGCAGAATTTTAGATACCTCATAGAGTCAAAATGATGCCAAGTAAACTGTATTAACTATTAAGATTTGTTACTAACCATCCACACCACAAAGGTCATTCATGAGGTTATTTATCCTTTTGATGTTTGTGACTTGTCATTATTTTAAATACTATATATTAATACCTGGAAGGATTCAGTGGCTATAATGCTATTTATTTTCGTAGACTATTTAGTCAGATTAAGCAAAAGTTAATAACACCAGTTCTTTTCAGAGAAAAGCAAAAGCCCGTGGATTTATGCCCAGAAGTTTTACAGGGCTCTATCCTTACAAAGCTCTATTGCAAAGGATGATAGCATTAGGCTTTGTTCCCTCAATGGCTATATCAGTGGGATGAGAGCTATAATTTCATTTCTTGTGAAACTATTCAGATAACCTTTGAGACAGAAATATAATGTCTACTAAAAATGTGTATTCTGTCCCAAAGCCTTTTTCCTCTCTTGTTTTAATATAAAACTGTTGAGAGTTATATCAGCACATTGTGAAAGAATTAGTATTATTCTTGTCAGTATCTTTAGGGGGCCTGATTAATATAAAAACCACTTCCTCCTGATTAATAATAGTACAGGCTGCAGGAACTTTCCCCAAACAATTGTATAATTCAAGTCTTTTGTATTGAGTGTGTTTTTGACAGGCTGGTCAATAGAGCCTACTAAAGAGAAGTATTCCTCTCAATTTCAATCACAAAGCAACCTCTAAGGAAATTCTCCAGTCTGATAAGTAGGCTAGACTTAAAACATCACACTCACCTGTGACACTCCTTCCTCAATAGAGATGTTGAATACAAAAGAGGAGGTTATACAAGAGAATCCGGAGTATGAATGACAGCAAAAGGTCATGCACTATAGCACAGAGGAAGAAAAGCAGGTGAACAGAAAAAAATCTTAAACATTTAGGAATCTTAAATTCTTCTTTTACATGATAATATAAGAAATAACAAAAGTTATGTGTTAAACACCTAATGTTACAAAGTCTTCTGTTACGTCTATTCAAAAATTTAATCCTCACATAAACTTAATAAGGCAGCTAATAAGACTATAATATGTAAATAGTTTTGTCTCATATTTATTTTACTTAATATTGTTTTGTTTTCATTTTCCTATGTTATTTTAAATTAACCATTTCCCTAAGTTATTATTTTAAATTTGATTTTTAAAACCTATTTACATTACATAGTTTAGATAATCTATGACTTTATCCATTCATTCCAATATTGCAAAGTTGTCTTGGAAATTATCCCTTTGACAAGAAAGGGCAGAGAAGATTCAGAAGGTAGAGCAGGGGACAGGGAAGCAATGCGTATAAATTTTATTGTTTCTCAATGGTTTCAATTGTGTAAGAGCCTTTTCTTTGAAAGATCTTTAGTTTTGTTACTGTGCCAAAATGGTTAATGAGAGACTTGGCACCTGTTAAGGACTATATTGGGTGTGCCCCCCCCCCCCATACACTCCATTCATATATTGAAGTCATAACCTTACTACCTCAAAATGTGACATTATTTGTAGATAGGGCCTTCAAAGATGTGATTAAATTAAACTGAGGCCTGAGAGTGGGCCCTAATCCAATCTGACTGATGTCCTTATAAGACAGGAAATTTGAACAGGAAGACAGACACCAAGGCACATGCACCTGCACAGAGGAACAACCATATGCAGAGGCAGCAACTGAGTGGTCATCTGCATGCTAAAGAGAGTGGCCTCAGAAGAAACCATCCCTCCTGGCCCTTTCATCTTGGATTTCTGGCCTCCAGTACTGTGAGGCTTAGTTGTTTAAGCCACCCAGTCTTTGGTATTCTGTTACAGCAACATGAGCAGACCCATAGAGCAAAAATACAGGTATTAACTATCTTCAGTTTAGCCATTTCCCTTTTAATTAGCTCAAAGAAATTTGTATTGAGGAAAAAAATAGTTCTTCATAAGTCCTTAGGACACATGTCCTGAAAATGGTCAAAGTTACAGACCAGACTCTGTTTCCATAGTAATTTAACCGTGATTATTTAGTAAAAAGACTGAAAGCTTATAGAGAGTGTCTAGGAGAAAAAAGGTGATTTTTACAGACCTGCCTGGGCAGCAGCACTCAGTCTTCTTCAGCCCTAGGAGCTACTGGACATTGTGGCATCCCACGGCCACGGACACCCTTAGGCCCATCCACGGCACACCTCAGTGCAGTAACAACACAGACAATACCCTTCTAATAGCCCTGCTTTTGTACAGCACAGTTGGGTTGTAAAGCAAGTTCTCCCAATGCTCAGTCTTTACTTTTTCAGTGCTTCAGCTTAAACAATTTTAGAACATTCTGGCATTTGAGTATTTATTAAATACTAATTAAATGACTAGTAAGTACTGCGCATTGGGTAGTGAGAGAATGATCTGAAATAGTACAGACACTTAGTTAAACTTGTCCTTGTTTTGAAGGGAGCCAAAGCTCCAAATAACTGAGATATGTGATCTTGCCACATTGTTATGCTGGGTGCTCCTTATGCATCCTGGAAAGTAAGGTCTAGTTTTAAAATGGTATCTTTTAAATATTTGTCACAACCCTTTATGACAGTGCCTTAGTGAAAAACTCACAAAAAAAATAAAAGCACATGCTATCATTTTTTAAACAGAGAAGAGATACAGTCAATCAAATGTTCACACACAAAAACCATTCCCTCAGATGCTGCTATTGGTTACCCATTGAGGAGTTTAATCAATTTCAACATTGAGAAATATTTTCTTACATAGCTGATCTTAATCTCCAAAGCAACAGTTTATCTATTTCTTCCCTTTATGTCCTCAGTACAGAGAGGGAATAGCTGGTCCCAGTTTTTATGTCAGTTTTTCACATACTGGGGGACTTAAAGTGGTGAAATAGGTCATGCCTGTCGATTATAGCAGAAGATTTGAATTTTATATAACCTTGATTCTTTTAACTTCCTACAACTGGGAAATAGAGGGGAGGAATAACTGGCTTTTGGCAAAATTTCATACTTTGCCCATAGTCTTTTTTTTTTTCAACAAAAATTTGTCCTTATCAGATTTGTCCTAGTTCTTTAGTAAAATCTCTAGGGGAAATACATAGAATAATCAATACAATTCCTTCTATTTGTGATTGAAGAAAATTCATGAAAAAGAGACAACCAAGTCCCATGGACTCTTCCTGTGTTGTTCATGTTTTCTTAAACATGTGTTAAAAACTTGCTAAACACATTTTGTTCAGCACTGGTGACCCTTGTGATTCTTGAATTGTTAGCCTTTATGTGAATAATAAAGGTTTTGGGGGTATGGCTTCTATAGAATAGCTTAGTGAGACCAATGCTCCCATTAGTAATAATTATCAAACCTAAACAAAATTTATAAAACAACCAACTATTTGAATTCACTGAAGAGTGACTGAAAACAGGCAGAAACTGAAGAGAAGACTACTTTTACAAGGTGAACTGAGATAGGTGAGACCTGACATTTTGTGGTTCTTTGACTAAAAAAAATATCAAGCATAGCAGAAAGACACATTACATGCTTGTGGTGTCAGATAATATAGTTTTGGATTATCAGAACTGTTAGGATGTTTGAGGGGGATATCTTGAAAGAGAAGGGGTGAGTCAGAAGTGAATCAGAAGCATAGGTAACCTGGGCTTGCATCTGGCATTTGAAGTGTATATGGCGGGGGATGGGGGTGGGGGTGGGGGGAGCAGTCTTGTAAGACTGAGCACTTAATCTGTGGAAAGTGATACTATCTCTAGGTAGGTACTGTTAGAATTGAGTCGAATTCTTGTACACCCTGCTGGTGTTGGAGAATTGTTTGTTGGTGTGGAGCAACTTTCTCCTATTCACTCCATGGTAGAATTGGGTCTGGAAACCCAACTTAGTACTTTTTTCAAGTGTACCTGGAATGTTCACCAAGATAGGCATATGTTGGCTATAAAACAAATATTATATTTCAAAGACTGACATCATAGAACAACTGTTATTTGACCATAATCAAATCAAATTATAAATCACTAAATATTTGAAAATTAAACAGCATGCTTTAACTAATTAGTTAAAGAAGGAATTGTAGGAAAAATATAAAGTATTCTGAACTAAATTATAATAAACAAAATACATCAAAATATGTTTGATGAAGCTTAAAGAGTATTTAGAATGACTTTTTTGTTGTATTTTGCTTTAAATACTTACATTGGAAAGATTTAAAGCCTTAAGGTAAATTATCAAAGTTTCCACTTTATGAAGGCAAGCCAAATGAATTTTAAATAAGTGGAAGAAAAAAGGAAGAGAACAGATATCAAAAATAGAAAACAAAAATAGAGAAAATAAACCAAAGACCTAGTTCTTTGAATGTATAATTAAAATTTATAAACACCTGGCAAAATTGATCACATAATCAAAAGAAAAAAACCTAAATTACCTACTTAGAAATAAAAGAGGGAATAAGAGTGCATATATTAAGAAATTTAAGGGATAATAAGGAAATATTATGAACTATATTATGCCAATAAATTTGCCAACATATATGATGGACAAGTTCTTTATAAAATGCAATTCTCTAGAAAAAGAACACAAGATCAAATACCATGTGTCCCCAAAAATAAGACTGGGTCTTATATTAAGGTTTGCTCCAAAAGACGCCTTAGGGCTTGTGTTCGGGGGATGTCATCCTGAAAAATCAAGCTAGGGCTTATTTACCACTTAGGTCCTATTTTCAGGGAAACACAGTATAATATTGAGTAGACTTATACCTATCAAAGAAAATATATTTGCTATTTAAAAAACATCCCCTAAAGAAAACTCCAGGCTTAGATAATTTCATTACTGAACTCCAGCAATCATTTAATGAAAAATAAGACCAATATTAACAAATTCCTTCAGATAACAGAAGAACAGAAAATATTTCCAAACTCATTTGATAAGGCCAAGACAATCCTGACATGAAAATCTTGCAAAGACATTACCAGAAAATTATGGAGCAACAGCCTTCATAAGCATAGTGCAAAAATCCTTAACAAAACATTAACAAATCAAATGCAATAAAGTCTAAAAAATGATAATTAATTGAAGCTGTCTTATTCAGGGTTCTCCAGAGAAATAGAACCAATAGGAGATACACACACACACACACACACACATATACACACATACACACACACACATTTTATATATTATATATATAATAATACCAGCAGTGCCAAAAATGTATATACATGACTTGTATCCATCTTTTATTATCGGTATATATTGAGTATTACAATTTTAATACAATTTTTCCTTTCTTAAAATGTGTATGCATTTTTGGGGGCACCCTCTCTATATATGTGTTACATATATATTATTACTTATATATTTATCACATATATATATATAAAACTATATATATATATATATATATATATAAAACTATATATATATATATATATATATATATATATATATATATATATATATATATATATATCACGGAATTGACTCAGGCTATTTTGGAGGCTGGCATATCCTGACACCTTCAGGGTCAATTGTCAAGCTGGAAAATCAGGAGAGCTAATGGTTTAGTTCCAGTCTAAGTCAAAGGCATGAGAACAAGGAGAGTAGATGGAGTAGTTCCTTTCTAAAGGACAGCAGGTTCAAGACACAAGCAGAGCTGGTGTTTCAGTAAAAATGCAAAGACGAAACAATAGCTACTGTCTCAGTGTGAAGGCAGTCAGGCAGGAAGAAGTCTCTTAGGGGAGAGTCAGCCTTTTATTTTCTATTCAATCCTTCAACTGATTGGATGAGGCCCACTTACATTAGGAGGGCAATCCTCTTTACTCATTCTACAGATTTCAATACTAACCTCATCCAAAAACACTCTCAAAGAAACATCCAAGATACTGTTTGACCAAGTATCTAGGTACCCTATGGCCCAGTCAAGTTGGCCATAAAATTAATCACCACAAATCCACCCCTTGTCAACTGGGCACCCTTATGCATCCCCTTGAGCCATATTAAATCTCCAAATATACACAATAACAAGGTCATAATTCTGCCTAACATGATACAACCACCCTGAATATAACTGAAAATGCATTAACCCCTTCCCCACTCGGGGGCAGTCCCAGCAAATTGTGCAGCATTGTCTATAAACCAGGCCCAAGTCTTCCCTGCCTTTGTTAGTTGATCAGAGGGAATGCTCCATGAGCCATAGGTGCAGACAGAGAAAGAGAAAATAATGTAGTAGGAGTGGCGACTATGGGCATTTGGCCACTTGTTCGTGTAACTTACTTGTGCTTTCAGGGCCTGCTTGGGCTTGCTGATGTAAATACTACTTCCATTTGACGATGGAGAATACTACTTGATGATGGAGTACTGTTGTACACAGATTTTATGACTTGGTGAGTCAAACAATGCCCATTTCATGGTGGGCAGCTTAGGTTCTATGATCATTGGGTGGCCAGTGTTTAAGAGTTAAATCTCTACTAAGGCCTAGTAGCAAGCCAAGAGCTGTTTCTTAAAATGGAAGTATTTATCCACAGAGAATGGCTGGACTTTGCTCCAAAATCTCAGGAGCCTGCATTGCAATTCACCTATAGGGTCCTGCCAAAGATGCCAAAGAGCATCTCTGCCACTGATACTTTAAGTCCCACCTGAGTGGCAGAGCAGCGTGCACAGCAGGCTGGACCTGTTGCAGAGCCTTTTCTTGATCTGGGCCCCACTCAAAAGTAGCAGTAACTCATTAAATGAACTGGAGTAACACTCAGATGAGGAATATGTTGCCTTTGAAATCCAAAGGAGCCTACTGGACATTGTGCTTCTGGTTTTGCTTTGTTTTGTTTTTTGGTTGTAGGAGGGGCCAGATGCAACAAATTATCCTTCATTTTAGAGGGGATATCTTGACATGCCCCACACCAAGAAATTCACTGAGGTATGTAAATAAGGCCCTTGAATTACTGTTGGTTTTATGTCCCACTCTCTGACATGCAAATATCTTACTAATAAGTCTAAGGCCATTGCTACATCTTGCTCACTAAGTCAAATCAACATAATATAATCAGTGCAATGGACCAGTGTGATATCTGTGGAAGGGAAAGGCAATCAATACCCTTGTGAACTGAATTATGATATGGAGCTAGAGACTTGTTATAGCCCTGAGGTAGAACAGTGAATGTGTTTGATGGATATCCCATCTGAAAGCGAACTATTTCTGGTGTCCTTATTTATAGATATGGGGGGGGGGGAAGCATTTGTCAGATCATTAGTTGCATATCAGATACTAGGTGATGTGTTAATTTGTTCAAAAAATAAAACCACATCTGGTTTTATTGCAATCACCATCTGATTAAGCTTTTTGGAGAATAATTTACAGTTATTCTCCAAAATGCATCTGCACAGGCCAAACAGGCAAATTGAATGAGGACGTGGCTTGAATCACCCACCACCCCTGTGTTAATGGTGTTACTAATCTCTGCAGCTCTTCTAGGAGTAAAGTATTGCTTTTGGTTTACTATTTTCCTAGGTAGAGGCAATTCTAATGGTTTCCATTGGTCTTTCCTACCATAATAGCCCTCATCCCACATGTTAGGGAACCAATTTGAGGATTTTGCCATTTTTTGAGTATCTATATTTTCCAGTTATGCATTTTGGAACTGGTAAAATAACTGTATGATGGGTTCAAGATCCCACTAGGCACACTGTGAAATGGACCTGAGCTAAAACTGCATTGATCACCTGACCTCCATAAGCTCTTACTCTGACTAGTAGGCACAGTGATGATTTGGGTCTCTTGGCATTAATGTTAGTTCAGAGCCATCGTCCAACAGTCCCTGAAAGGTCTGAATAGTTCCTTTTGTTCAATGTACAGTTAGTCTGGTAAGAAACTATATTCCCATTTGGGGAAGGCTGGGAGGAAGATTAACAGTATACATTTTTTTGACAGTGTACTTGAGTTCTTCCTTAAGGGAACTTGCCTCTCCTTCCTTCAAAGGGTGCTGGGTTTGTAAAGTGGCTCAAGTCTGAGAATTGATTCAGGGACCATGGCTATCTTTTTTTACAATTCAGATTAGATTTTTGTTCACCTGACATGAGAACTTTTCTGTTATACAGTTCAACTAGGAATTTAGTAGGTTTCTTATCTATTTCACTTCTAGGAACACTATGATCAATTGGCCAACCCAATAAGTCTGCATGAGTCAGACTATTCTGATTGCTGCTTTGACTCTGCTGTCCATTATGGCAAGCATTCCCACCTTGCTACTCAAGCCTCCAATTATTCCCATTGTATTTAAGTTTCCCAATTCAGTAACTGACATTCCCACCGTAAGGTCTCGCCTACAGAGAAGAGTATTCAAATAACTAACTCTTCAAGGATGCTGGGACTCCTTTCATAAATTTATTCCTCATAGTTGTGGTGAAAGGTTTGTCTTTTAGACACTCCCAGGGTAGATAAGTAGGTCTTAAATAACAAATCCATTCTAACATTCCAATCTTCCCAAGCTTGTTGCATCCTCATCCCTACATCCAACTAAGACAGGTCTGGCATTTCTATGTATCAGCCAACCAACCAACCAACCAACCAACCAAACAAACAAACAAACTGTTAGAGCCCCTTCTAACTCCCTGAAATACAACATTAGATGCCTAATCTCTGCTTAGTGAGATATCAATAAATTCCACCTGATCCAACTTTATGTTTCTTCTACCATTATCCCATACCCTTAGTATCCATTTTTACATATGTTCCCCAATTTGTGTCTGTTTAAATTGGAAAACTCAAGTGTTTCTTTTGGAATATAGTACACTTCCTCACAGGTCACATTTTTAAACCTCACCTTTGAAGGCCTGCTGGGACGAGAGTCTAGTTAGGTCTAGAAGAAAGGAAAGATGGCAGAGGTGTATCCTGAGAAGATCAGCATTGTTTTGCATTCGCCACTGCCTCAGGGGAGGCCATTACTATTTCCTTAGGTAATGCAGAGTCAACCTGCTCAGATTGAATGGTGGTTGGGGCATGGGTGGGTGTGGGGGCTTCCACTGGGAAAGAAGATTCATCAGAATTTAGGGACTCAGTGTCTCCACCTTCATCAGGGTCTTCCCACACATCCCATTCCAACTTTCAGGATCCCACTCCTCCTCAATCAATGCCCTCATTTTGACAGTAAAGACCCTTACATTGTAATCCAGCCAGTTGCAGAATGAGATTTTTGGGTTTGATTTTCAGCAATTTCAGCCCTCAGCTGCAGGAAATAAGGATATTCTTCAGGGGACACATAGAAGTTTTCAGGCCATTTGTGCAGCACTTGAACTGGGAATTGAATTCCTGAGGTCATCCTTTTCTTTCCCCACTTTGTCCAACAACAATAAAAGCAACCTGACAATCTCATTACATTTGTTAGTTTGGCCCAAATGTTTGAAAGTATCATATACAATTACCCGGATACTTGCTTCTTTTAAGTCGGCGATTAGGAATATCTGATAATGGTATCTTGTGTATGTTTGTTGCCAGATCACACCATGAACTATCAGTGTTTTCTTCACTATTGGAAATAGAGTCATTAACGTCATTAATCTAGAGTCATTAAATAAAGTTATTAGTCTAATCAGAATAGAGAGCTAATTCCAGAAACCCCAGAACCAATTTAGAAACCTCATCCTTAACATTCTATTCCTCTAGAGCTATTCTCTGTACCAAGATTTCACTAATGAATTCTATGCAACATTTAGTGAAAAATAATACCCATCTTAAATTATTTCAGATAATAGAGAAGAGGGAAATATTTCCAAACTATTTTGGTGAGGCCAGCAGAATCTTGATAGGAAAACCTTAGAAAGACATTACAAAACAATTATAGAACAATAGCCCTCATAAATATAGTGCAAAAAATCCTTAACACAATGTTAGCAGACCAAGTACAATAGTTTCTAAAAATGATAATGCTCCATGGCCAAGTGGTATTTATCTGAGTAATTTAGGATTCTTTTAACATTTAAAAATCAATGAATGAAATCCACTGTAGTGCCAAAGGAGAAAAACCTTTCATATGTTAAATATCATTACTTTAATATATAAAGGCAAAACATATGACCAAATATAAAACCCATTCATGGTATAGAAAAAGAAACTCTCTTAGCAAGCTTGAAATAAAAGAGAACTTCCTCATTTTGATAAATGGTATCTATGAAAAATCTACAATTTACACCTAATATGTTCCCTAAGATTTGGATTTATACATGGCTACCTGCTCTTACCACTTCTGTTCAACATTTTATTGGAAGATGAGGCCATTGTAATAAGTGAAGAAAAAAGAAATAAAATGCATGTGGATTGGAATGGAATAAGTAAAACCATCCCTATTCAGAGACAGCATGATTGCTTTATGTAGGAAAAAAAAATCCAAAAGAATTAAAAACAATAAAAAGAGCTTCTCAAATTAATAAGTGAGGTTCATAAAACTTGAGATTATAAAATCAATATACAAAAAATCAATTATATGTCTATGAACTAGGAGCAAACAACTGGAAAAAAATTAATTCCTTTTTACAATTGTATAAAAATATTCATTAAGTACACAGGAACATATTTCTTTTTGTCATGCAAAACCTCTACTTCTAAAACCACTGAACTTTGCTGAAAGAAATGGAGAGACATATTCATAGCTTAGAAAACCCAATATGTTAAAGATGTCCATTTCTTAAAAATTAATCTATAGATTCCATATAATCTCAATCAGAATCCCAGCAGAAATTTTATAGAAACTGATAAGCTTATACTAAAATGTACATGAATATACAAAGGACCTAGAATTTTCAAAGCAATCTTGGGGAAAAAAAAAAAGCTGGAAGGCTTGTACTGCCTGACTTCAAGACTTTCTATAAGTTATATTAATCAAGACAGCATTGCACTGTCATAAACTGAGGCGAATTGATTGATGGAATAAAATAGAGGGTCCATGTAAACCCATATTAATATAGAAAACTGACTTTCGATAAAGATGCCAAGTGAACTCAATGAGGAAAGGACAGTCTTCCGAACAAATGATACTGGGACAACTGACTATCCATATGGAAACAAAAAAATTCATTCCCCCCTACCCTTCCTCACATCATACACAGAAATTAATTTGTGATGGATCAAAGACCTAAACATAAATCTAAATCTACAAATCTTTTAGAAGACTACATACAATAATATTTTTATCATTATTAAAGATATGAATGAGCAAGCCATAGTATGGGAGAAAAGTACTCAAAAATATGTAGTTACAAATCATATTTGACAAAGGATTTGTATCCAGAATATATCCAGAATTCCCATGATTCAATAATAAAAGTTAACCCAATAAAAATATGGGCAAAAGATGTGAAGAGATACATCACAAATTAAGTTACACAAATGGCTATTAAGTACATGAAAATGTACTTAGCATAATTAATCATCAGGGACATGGAAATTAAAATGATGTATTATTAAATACCCAATAAAATGGCTAAAATGTAAAAACTAACAACATTGATATTGGAAGGACCTAGAGCAACTGGAACTCTCATGCATTGCTGGTAGAAATGTAAAATGGTATAACCACATTGAAAAAAATTTTGGCACTTTCTTTTAAATTGCCTGCTCTGACCCAGCATTTCCACTCCTCAGCATTTATCTAAGAAAAATAAAAACAGTCCACACGAAGACTTGTACCAAAATGTTCATAACAGCTTTAAACCTAGTACTAGTTAACAATAATAATAAATGGCACATCATTTCACCAAACAACATGAATAACTCTCCCAAATAATGTGCAAAATGAAAGAAGCCAGACGCAAACAGTACATGTGGAATGATTCCATTTTTGTTAAGTTTTAGAACAGCCAAAACTTCTAAAGTGAGAAGAAAATCAGAACTTTGTTTGCCTGGGTTAGGATTAGGGGAGTATGACTGGAATGGGACCCAACAAAACTTTCTGGGGTGACAAGCATGCCCCATATTATGATAGAGGTGTGGATTGTAGGTTACTCAATTGTACCCATTTTTCAGAATTGTACATCTAATATTTGTATATTTTGGTATGCGAATTTTACCTCAACAAAAAAGAAATTAAAACACTACTACTACTATCACTACTATTGCTGCTACTACTACTGCTGCTACTAATCAAGTGGTAGATAGAAAATGGATTAAAGTATAGAGAAAATAAGAATGGCAAAATGTTGATAATTGTAGAAGCTAAATACTAATAGGTCCATGGGGTTTCCGTATACTATTTTGTTTACTTTTTATAAGTTTTAAATTTTCTAGAATAAAATGTAAAAAATAATTTGATATGCAATACAAATAGTAACAACAATGCTTGGAAAATGGTGTTGGCCAGTAATCATTTAAGATGCAAATCTTTATTATATTTCATCTAAAAAAATCTAATTGCTCATGTGTACAAATAAAAGATTTAAAAAATCAATTAGAACAAATCAATAATAAAAAGACAATGCAGTTAAGTAGTAGCAAAAAATTTTAACAGATACTTCACTTAAATAAACAGATGGCCAATATGAGCTTATGAAAAGATGCTTACCATCATTAATCATTAGGGAAATGCAAATTCAAATCACAGTGAAGAGTCACTACACGCCTGTTAAAATAGCTCAAATAAAAAAGACTGACAATACCAGGTGTTGACAAGGATGTGGAACGACTTGTGGGGTGCAATGTGAAACATACATTTTTCAAATTACCTAGCAATTTTGAAAACTCCTAGATAGTAACACAAGGACTAGTAAACATATGTCCACACAAAGACTTGTAAAGGGATATTCATAGCACTTTTATTCATAACAATAAAAAACTGGAGACAACCCAAATATGTATCAGCTAGAGACTGAATAAACAGATTTTGGAATATCCATACCATGGAATGCATTTCAGCAACAAAAAAGAAGAAACTACTGATTTGCACATCATGCTGAACCTGAATAGCAAGGTGTTAAGTAGAGGGAGCCAGACACAAAATATTACACATTCTAGAATTCCATTTATATGAAATTCTATGAAAGGAAAAGAATACAGTGAAGAAAAGCTACAGGCGTTGCCAGGATTCAGCGGGTGGGAGGAGGGAATTGACTGCAAAGTGAGAACTTGTTGAGATGAAGAACATATTTCCTATCATGATTGTAATAATTATACCATAGCTGTATAGATTTGACGAAACTCATGAAATCAGATACTTTAAAAGGGTAGATTTTGAAATTAAAAAAAATGTATTGAGAATGTGTTTTTACATACTCAGATTCTATCTTCTGTGAGTTAATTTACTTCCTAATACATACTTATTTTTGTTTCTGACAAAACGACAATCATGATCACAGAAACTGCTATGGTACGAAATCTGTTAAACATGAAGATGTAGAATGGAAACCAGGCTTATACTTTGGCAGAGGCACTTAAGAGGCTTAGGCAACACTAAGATCTACTTTGACTCAGTCCTCTGTCTTAGTCATAATAGAAGGTCCTCCCACTGAAATTGCTAGTGTATTGACTGTGTGACTTTAAAGACACAGTTCCCAAATCAGTTATAAGTAAAGGCCAACATCTTATATGATATTCGACTTGTCAACTGTACCTTATGGTCACAAAGCGCTTCTGCAAGAAGTTGTTTCAGAGTGTCATCTCAGTCTCTGTCTTCCTTCTGAATCAGAGAAGGAGAAAGAGATCAGAAAATAACTTACCTATATTGAGAGACAAACAGAGGTAAAAAGGCAGTCATTTACTATGGTGGTACAAACCTACCCACAAGGTTCTGTTTTTTTCTCTCTTCCATGTTTAAAGGATGAAAAAATTAGAAATACAGACCATGCTAAGAAAGTGCCAAAAAAATGTATACACATTTTAAGAAAGGAGAAAAACTGTATTAAAATTGTAATACTCAATATATACCAATAACAAAAGATAAATACAAGTCATGTGTATACATTATTGTTATTATTTTTTTGGCACCCCCGGTACGTCTTTGTAGCATCCCTGAAAATGCAGAATGTGAATAATCTTCCTGACATCTTTAAACTCCTTGTGGCCATTTGTGGTACCAGAGGCCATGGAATGCAAGGGGAAAACGGACATTCTTGGTTTTTTCATACAGCCTCACTTAGGGAAAGCTGGCAGTTCCAAGCTGCTGACAGTTTCCTGACAGTGTTTACAGTCAGTTAGAGCAGTGTGGCAGCAGCATGGAAAAGATCTGACCGAGAGGATCTAGGTTGTGCCTGCTGCTCAACTCAATACCAAAAGTCACCGTTTCTTTTTGGGGTCCTTCTCAAAGTGGTGTCCTAGCAATCGGTGTTTCTAGAAATAAGAATGGGGGTGGAGGTGTTGAAGGGAGGGAAAAAGGAAACAGGGATACAGTGTCTTCATGTTTTCTATATAGTACTTGGCTGGATACATTACCTGTATTTATTAAGTCTGACTCTTGGCCATATGTCAGAATGTATGTAGTTGGGAAATCTCTCTCTCCCCTCTTGAATCCCAGTGTTCTCCCCACTTGCACCATTCTGTCTCCAGCTGAGGAGGGTACTATGTTGAGAATGGATTTGCAAAGGAAACGATAGACCAAAGGCAAGAAGACCTCCTGGCTGTTGCAATAAACCAAGCAAGCAGATGTGAGTATGTGTTTGTGGTGATGTGAAAAAGTTTGAAGATACAAGAAACACTTAAGAGGTAGAACTGAAAAGTCTTGGTGACTGAATCAAGTGAGGGAATTAAGCAAGCAAATTCTTGCTCCAGTAATTGGGTGGAGTGCAGCAGCCTTTGTGAAACTAGGAAAACAGAAAAAGTTGCTAGGTGGGTTGGGGCTAACTGAGAAATATATAAGGGATACATGTGAAATTCAATAGGAATCTTAAAGTGTGGAGCAAATCCTATGACATCATTGTTTTTGTTTGTTTAATATTCGATGTGACTCTTCCTCTGCCTTAGTTCTTCTTCTGGGTCAGGGGCGGCAAAGGGGGTTGGGGATGGCTGGTGGCAGCTAGAATCTTTATTCTGTTGTTAAGGAACAAAATGCCAGCCTGGCAGTGCCACAGTCTGGAGGCCTTGGTTCTGCCTGCCCCACTTGCTTCTTTTTATGCACTTTAATGCTTACTTGCTTTGCTTCCTCAAATTCCTGAATACAAACTTAACTTCTTTTCCTTCCTTGAATGTCCCTTGCCCTATCTCACCTCTGTGACTTTGACAACGGCTTTCATTCCTGAGTGCTCTTCTCCCTCCGTCTAGACCTCTTCCCTTGGCTCACTGTTCTTCACCCTTTAGTTTTCCACTTAGCCATCATGTCCCCTAGAAGCCTGCCTTGCCTCATTCCCAACCTCCCCAAGTCCACCTTAGGTAACTCTTTGATATACTTCTATATCCTCTATCATAGTGCTTATCACCAGGACTGAAATTGGACACTTAATTATCTGTCTTCACCTCTATATTGTAAGCTCCATTAAGACAGATAAATGTTTGCCTTGTCTATAATTAAGCCCAGAGAATCACAACAAAAGTTAAATACATACTAGTAAAATTGAATAATTCTAAAATGATCTAGCAAGTGTGGCCTGTTAGCTCAGTCAGTTACAGTGCGGTGCTCTTAACAAGGTTGCTGGTTCGATCCCCATGGGCCACTGTGAGCTGCGCCCTCCACAACTAGATTGAAATAACTACTTGACTTGGAGCTGAAAGGTCCTGGAAAAATACACTTAAAATAAGTAAAAGTTTTAAAAAATAAAGTAAAATAAAATTACCTAGCAAACATAAAATATAAACATACAAAGAGGCCCATATTCTTAATCTTTGTATTTATTATGACATATCTTTGTTTATATTAATTTATATATCAATTATATTTTATAATAATAATGTAAGTAATTGTATGTAATATGTATAAATATAATTATCAGTGTGTGTGTATATATATATATATATATATATATATATATATATACATGTATATATATATATATATATATATATAGAGAGAGAGAGAGAGAGAGAGAGAGAGAGAGAAGTGTAGGTATTGGACTAAGAACCAGAAAAGAGAGTTCTGTATGAAATTCTGTCCTTAAAAAGTGGCCTTATATATGACAGTGGCCTTATATATGAGCATGCCTTATATATGACATTTAAATTCTTTGGGCTTATATTTTATCATCTGTACAAATAAGAGGTAGGATGAAGAAAATTTTATGTTTCTTCATATTTAAGATAATGTGAATCTATGAATATAAACAACAAAGAGGACTCTAAGGGTTATCAATTGCCAAATGTTGTAAATAGAGATTTTAAAAATAAGATAAGAATTTGGGTGATGTCCAGTAATAGGGGAGTAGAAGTGAATTTCAAATTTCTGTCAAAAAACAATTATTAGAAGTACTATGAGTTGCTTGGTTTTTTTTTTAAGGAATAATTTATGCCTAGATTCTTTAAGTTTGGTGCTTTGTATATTATATTTAGTTAAGCCTAGCAGTAGACTTACTGCTCATAATACAGACTTAAAACATCATAATATAGAATAAATCAAGTGAAGCTAGTTAGCTAGTTAGCACTGGTAAAGACCCTCTACTAACATATAATATTAATGAGGGGCAAGAGGAAGATGGTACACAAAGTATTTAGATAAATTACTGATATAATAGTACATCATTTGCAAAAACATGTAAGATGCGTAACCAATACCAGAGAAAGTGGCAATTCACCTTTCACTTGCTCTGGAAGCAAGGAAGGACAGGTTGGGAAAGACCCCAAAGATCATTTAATCCAATCTCATAGGAGTCTTTGATCTTGAAACACCCCATCTAAGGGTTGTCTCACTTACTCTTGAGTATCTCTGAGGAGACAGCCTCACTGGACGCAACCCATTCCATCTTTGAACAACTCTATCTAACGCAGAGTGTTTTCTTTTATTATATTCCCTGACATTTCCATTCATTGGTCTTAGTACTGCCACTGGGATCAAGCAAAACACATCAAATATCTCTTTCATATGACAGCCTTGAATTATTACTGCAGATATGGAATGAATTCCTAATTTTGTATTTCCAGGCAACATAAAAATACAACAGTGAAAACCTTTTTGAAGTAGATGTGAATAAAAGTTTAATTTCTTTTTTATTCATCAAATTACAGAAATTACAGTTTAGCTTAAATTCTGAGTCACATTGTTTTTAAAATAAAAGCCACCCTCTTTTCAAAGTATTGCACCACCTCTTGCCTCTTTCCTTTAGTCTGACATCAGGCACCACAGTCTAATTGCTCTTGTTCTTGTTTTTTGGTATGTGAGATGTGGGTGGTCAGTTTGTATGACATCTGGCATTAAATGCTTGCTGAGTTCCCAATTATATAGAAATAGCTTGTTGTATTGCATTACACTATGCTACTAGCTAAGGTACATTGGGGAGTGGAGTGGAGAGGCCGTGAGGATGGTGTGAGCTGACGCCACTTCTGCTTTCAGACAAAAGTGTGTTGTAAGACAAGAGCAAGAAAATAACAACTATAAAACAATGAATTCATTGGAATAAGACCAGACCTCATTTTGCAACTTGGCCTAGAAAGTTACTATCTATATAACCTTCACTAAATGCATTAATTTTACTCAGCCTGAGGGTCTTCATCTATAAAATGGGAACAATATTGACTTTGCAGGCATATTGTGATAATTAAATGAGGTGCTTTAGCAGAGTTCATCTAGTAAAATGCCTGGCTGTTGCTTCTCCTGTTTCAGAGCTAGTGAAGAGTCAGAAATGCTATCCCTGAGCTCTTGAGAGCTTCCCCAGGCCTCCATACTCTCCCACACAGTATTGCTGCTCAGGACACTCTCCTGTCCCACATTCAGGCCAGGTAGCATCTTCTGCTCAGAGCTCTTACCTTATCCAATTGGACAGGTCTAAAATGAGAGTTCCTCAGCAGTGGTGAAAGCATCAGATGGGAAAGGTGACAGAAACGCACAGACAGAGGAGGAGCTGGAAGCTTCTGTCACCTAGTTTGGCCTTTCCCTGAGTAACTAGGGCTGCTTTGCCTCTAAAAGTCTTCTTGGTCATCTTCTTGGGATGACTTTGAATGAAAGCGGCCTGATGCTATTGCCCAGTGAACTAAGGAGAAGGAAACATGTGCACAACACTGATCATGTACCAAGAACTGTCCCAGGTCTCTGCCTCAAAAACACTCCTTGAGATATTCATGCATTCACTCATGCATTCATTCATTTAGTCATCAAAAACTATTGCAAGGCACCTCTGGGCCAACTTGTGTGTGACAGTCTCAGAGAAGTTGTAGTATAGTATAGCAAAAAATACAGTAAAATGTATAAATATAGAGAAATTATACAGGAATTTCTCTCTGGGGTTGGAAGATCTTGGAAGAAAAGACATAGGAACTGAAGTTTGAAAGAGAATTGACTTTCAAAGAGAAAAATAGTTCAGGCATGGGAAACACACATGCAAAAATAAAGGAGGTCTAACCTAGCATAGTGTGTCATGGAAATGTCCATATGTTGATATTACAGAAGCTTGGCATACAAAAGAGGACTATGAAATAGCCCAAGCTAGAAAGAGGGTGTTGTGCAAAATAAGACCAAAGACACAGAATTTAATCTAAAATTATGTTGTTTACCAAGGAAGGAAGGAGGGAAAGCTCACCAGCTCATGCCTGGGCTGCTATCATATTTCAATTCCTTTGTACATCAAAATCACAGACTTTCTGGTCAAAAGGTAGGAAATTGTAGTTATAAGATAAATAAGAACAAGGGATGTAATGTACAACATGATGACTATAGTTAACACTGCTGTGTGGTATCTAGGAAAGTTGTTAAGAGAGTAAATCCTAAGAATTCTCACCACAGGGAGAAAACATTTGTTCTTTTTTTCTTTTTTTTTTTTATAGTATCTATATGAGATGATGGATGTTAACTAAACTTATTGTAGTAATGTAGTAATCATTTCACAATATAACCATTTCCCATTATGCTGTATACCTTAAACTTATAGTGATGCGTGTCAGCTGTTATCACAATAAAACTGGGGGAAAAGAAATCACAGATGTTCTTTTATATATGAGTACAACCTAAGCTCCATTCGAGAATTGAATTTTGTCAGCAGTGGGGTGAGGATTTTGTGATACACAGGTGATGGGGGTAAACTTGTAATGAGTGGGCAGGAGATTCTTGGGAAAAATAAAGGTGATAAATCTTATAAAAGCCCTCCTCAGGAGGCTAATTGTGAAGGGTATTTAGATTTCAAAGGGCACAGGGCTTGCCTGGTAAATATTAAGGTATTCTCATTTTGCTAAGAATATATATTCTTCTAACTAACAGGAAGTTATGTAAGATGAGGTTCTGTTTAATATAGGAGAACTGACTTTTTTTCCCATCAGAAACCTGGATTGTGTGTTTTGTACATTTTGCAGGATGAAAGAAGAATTTTAAGCATGTAGAGTCATGATCAGATTTGCATTTCATAAATATTACCTTGATCACAATGCAGCAGATGAATTTCTGGGGGATGAAGCTGGAGACAAATAAATTAGTTAGGAGGCTATTGCAACATTCCTAGGGAGAGATAATTAGGAATTAAACTAAGAAGAGCCACTGGGAATAGAAAGGAGATAATGAGGTTATCTAATAAAAACCTGCAGAAAATAGCAAACATAATGGAGAAAATTTAGATGCATTCTGTTTAAAGTTGGAATAAGCTATGTGTAGCTGCTATCAATGTTACTTTTCAAGATAGCGCACCGGTTGTGGTCAATTAAGTAATTTTAGAAAAAACAATTTTATACACACACACACTATGTATATATATATATACTCGCTATATACTATATTATGTATATTATATATGTATATATACACACACACATATATATATATATGAAAGATGAGACAGTGTGTGATTATTTACAGATGATGTAATGAGATAAGTATACACGTGCACTCTCACACACACACATAAGAAAATCCACAAACTATTACACCTAAAAATAGAGTCCATCTATATGCTAGATGCAAGATCACATTAAAATATTTGTGCCAAAGATCACATATCCACTGAGATATTCTCCTGACACAGTTTTCTTCCCTTTTCCCCTTCATATCTGAGAGTAGCAAACCTCCGTGCCCCTTCATGGGCACCCCATAACTAGACCCAGGGAACCATATTATCCCTGTGGTTTCCTTACACTTTAGCATGCATAAGCCAATGTCCTTTATTAAACTCTTCTGTTAGAACCCTGACAAATATCATCCCTTCTCAAGATGATTAGTATTAGCCACCACTGAAATTCTGTCCTTCTTGTCTGTCCCTGGTCCAACAAATATTTGTTGACATATGACCCAGTTTTGGCCACTTAAATGAGACAGGAAACCTGCTAATTAGTTTCTAGGGAAAAGTTTATCTACTCATTATAAAGAAATCACAGGAAACGATGGCTCTCTTTTTCCTCTGAACTTGGTCCTAACTGAATGTGGAACTTGAAATTTCTGAATCATCTTCCTATCAGAATGTGGATGAAATTACCCCAAAGAATTTGTTCAGTATTGAATGAATTGAGAGAAGAAGGAAGCAAAGGACCAGACTCTAGCTAACTTTGACACTGCTAGGTGGTGTGAAAGAGGAGTCCCAGAAGTGATTGAGAAATAGCAAAGAGACAGCAGATGAAGCAGTAGAAAGGAGAATGAATAGAAATTGAGAAAGAGAGAGAGCTTCAAGAAAAAGGGCATGCCAATATTGTCATTCTGATGAAGGAGCTAGTCAGGTAAGGTCTAAGAAGAGACTATACAATTTGAAGCAAAAGCCGTTGTTAAGACTTGAGAAGTGGAAGAAGAGTTAGAACATAGATGTAGAACATTAAGAGAAACTGAGCACATTTTTACCGAATTTTCCAGGGAAACAGAGCATTTAAAGGAAAGAAGCAAAGTTGTTAGTCTTGTTTTTTGTTTGTTTGTTTTTTGTTAGTGTTTTGTTGTTGTTGTTAGTGTAGGAGATAATTCAGGATGAAATAAGCCTGTGGACAGAGTGAGAAATTAAAACTGCAAAAGAAACCATATTGATCATCTATTTGAGCAGTTAGGGTATTTTTGAATAGCTCATTGATTTTAGTCACGTCTACCCCATGTACTCGTATTTGAACATTATACTTAACCTCCCTCCCTCCCTCCCTCCCTCCTTCCCTCCCTCCCTCCCTCCCTCCTTCTCTCTCTCATTCTCTCCTACTCCTCCGCCCCATTCCTGGCTGTTCCTCAAGTTATAAGTGACTAGTAAAATAAGCACTGTGGAAAAAAACAGGAAAAGTGCTGATCAGAGACAGAACACTTGGAGCAAGGGATTGGCGCTTGGACAGAAGCACATTAGAACAGGGATTTCCTTGGGGAGGATGCCCAGAGGAAAGTCTAGAAAAAGTACTGCCACAATGGGAAACAGTAACTACTTCCCTCCCTCCCTGCCTCCTTCCTTTCCTTCCTTCCTTCCTTCCTTCCTTCCTTCCTTCCTTCCTTCCTTCCTTCCTTCCTTCTTTCCCTCCCTACTTCCTTCCTTTCCTACTTCATTTGTTTTAAAGATTACTAATACTTTATAATAGTTACAGACACTCAGAAAGCAATTTAGCTTTCCTAATTTATTTTGCACTTCTTGGGATGTGTTTCCTCCCCACAACCTCACCTTCTGTACTTCTTTCCTAGTTAATATTAATGTGATTCCCATCCTGCTTGTCTTCCACTCTGCCTACTTTCCATTTCAGCTTCGGTGATGAGCCTCTGGCATTCAGGTTAATTTTCCCTTTATTTTAATCATTTCTGCTTTCTCATCTTGACCTTTTCTTCATTTCTAACTGACAGCCCCACACTGCTGTGAGAAAATTAAGTCACCCCCATCCATGGTATAGGCCCAAAGTGTGCATTGCTCCAAAGTGTACACATTCTCCATCTCATTTTCTTCCATAACAGAGGCCCATCGAGATTAGTCAAAAGGAGCAAGAAATGGGTGACCTATTTGTCTATGGTAATTCAAATTTAGCACACAGCAACAGCACATTTACCTCGTTTCCTAAGGGTATGAGGTATTCCACAAAACTGAATTTTAAAGATAACAGGAATTTACTGCTTCTTGAGCTCCGATATTTAAAAGAGATAAATTTTTCATTTTAAATGGAATCTTTATGAAGACTGATTATTGTGTAATGCATTTTGCTAAATAGCAGCCTCAGTACGTAATACATCTAGAAAAGGGAGGCAGTGTGCTGAGCACTCTGGCTATCTGTATATTTTCTTAGCTCTGACATCTCCGCAGGTGAAACCCTACAACTTTGGGCAGTTACTTAACTTCTTTGAGACTAAGTGGTTTCATCTAAAAAATAAGAGCTTTAACTCAATAATGCATTTCTAAGATTTCTTCTACTTCTGATATTCTGTGATTCAAGTTTGACTTTTTTGTTTAAATGGTTCATAGTCATCATGAACTTCATTAACTATTACAGTGATTCATTTAGGCATAAAGTTTATGGAATAAATAAAACTTTTCAATAAAGTAATAAATATATTTCCACAATATAAAACCAGCATGCCACCCTTTGTAAAATACTTGTATCTATCTTGTTATTTTTTTCACTTTTCATTCAGCAATCATTTATATCTTTATGTGATTGTCAGTCCACCTTTAATAGCTCTTTCCTCTATTCCCCAATTTGAGGTTTTTAACCTGTGGTGAGTTGGGAAGTCAAACATCACTATACTTGCTAAAAGTTTACAAAAAGTATCAATGAATTCTGGATAAGGAACTGACTTACTATCTTACGAGTCATATGTTTTTGTTCATTCATTTTGTACCATTTTTTCAAATTTATTTGTTCTTAAAAATATTTCAGATAATTGAAGTTGCCAAATAAGTATATTATCATATTAAAATATTGCAACATTCCTGTACACAAGCAGACTAGTACAACATGACTAGTTTCATTTGAAATAGAAGCTACAACTAAATTCCAAAGCTATTGCAAGATTCAAAGAACATGTATATTTATTTTTGAAAATAGACATCATAGCCACAAAAATGTCAGATCTGTCAACAAGAAAATAAATCCTCACCCCCTAGTGGTAGAAGAACATGGATTTAGGAATCCAGAAAGATTATGTTGAGTCCCAGACATAGGTCTACAAAGGGGATTATCCTGGGCAATTACTGAAGGGCTCTGGGCTTTTAAGATCAGCTGTGGGGTGGGGATGACAGTCCCCTTCAGCCAGGGTTGCTGGGTGGATACATTAATTACCTCGTTTAACTACACATAAAAGGTTATCTGAAATCATTAGTTTTCCCTCATTTTTCTATTACAATCTTTCAAAGATATTTTGGTTGCCTTGACATTGCTTGCAGAAAGCAATTTAAAGTATTTTTGAGGGTCATAAAGAAGTTTATGAAAATGAACACACTCCCAACAAAGGGAAATCTATTTAACAGAGTTGAAAGTGAGAGGTTATCCAGCCAAGGCAAATGTAATCAAACCATCAGAAAAATCTAAACAAGCTCATAAACCAATGTTAGTTTAGCTATTAAACAGTGCAGTATTGTGGGGAAAACTCAGATATGGAAACAGAGACTTGGACTTGAACCTCAGCCAGACACCCTTTTACTAGCTGTGTGATTTTGGACAAGTCATTTGGTTTTCTTGTATCTTAGCTTCCTCATTTACACAATAGATATTAATATCTTGTATCTACTTTGCCAGCATATTGTAAGAGTGGAATCAGTAGAAATAAGTCACAGTTTTCTTAAACTGGAAAAACTATGAAAATGTGGCAAGTTGTTGTTTCCCCAATTACAATCTGCCTCAATCAGCCAGTGTATTTTCTGAATACTTAGTCTTAATAGTATTTTTTTTGCTTTACTTTTACAAGACTCTGAATAGAGTGTTCACATCTTATTTTAACGTATGTGACTTCTCTGTGATATATGCTCAGTTCTGTATTACACATAGTGGATGATTCAAAATAATACAGGATACAGAAGGTGTTCGTGGAACTTAACACATAGGTGGGAAAACAAAATCAACTTGGAAACAAAAGAAAAGTTAGTCCCACAGTTTGAATTCATGGTCTCTCCTTACTTCACTCCAATGCAAGGAGTTCTGATTTGGGGCAAAGACCACATGGGACCCTACAAGATGCACAACTTTGTCTTGTAATACTTATGTACTGACTTTTAAAAAGGGAGCCAGGAAGAGTTTAAAGTTTTCTTCCTCTTTATGGTTCATTCTTTCCTTCTCTATGGACAATATATATATATATTATGACCAGATATTAGAGAATTTCTTCTTAGGATATTTCCCAACTTCTGGAAGGACAGGGTTTGTCAGTTGAGGTAAAGAAGCAAGGGGCACACGGTGAATGGGTTAGGTCAGTTCTGCTTTTAGAGGGCCATATAGGATAGTGGTTAAAAAAGCATGGCTTTACTGACCTATGTGAAATCTTGAGTAAACGCCATAACAGCTCTTAGCTGTGGCTTCCTAAATGAGGATGAGACTGTTGTGAATATGAGTCATGCACTGCTTAATAGCAGGGATCCTTTCTGAGAAATGCACCCTTAGGCGATTTCGTTGTGTGTGAGCATCATAGAGTGCACTTACACAGACCTAGATGGTACAGCCGACTACTCACCGAGGCTCTACGTACAGCCTGCTGCTCCTAGGCTACAAGCCTGGACAGCATGTTACTGTACAGATCAACATGAGATTAAATCAAGAGCAAGAGAAAATAATACAATCAAGGTAGGAGGTAAACATAGGCTGTATGAGCCATAACATGGCATGCTGTTGAACAGCAAACTTTTATTTTTATATAAATACAAAGAGTGCATTCTAAAATAATGATAAAAAGTATAGTATAGCAAATACATAAACCAGTAACATAGGCATTTATCATTACCAAGTATTACGCACTGCACATAATCGTATGTGCTATACTTTTATATGACTGGCAGCTCAGTAGGTTTGTTTACACCAGCATCACCACAAACACGTGAGTAATGCATTGCACTACAACGTTATGGGGCTACGATGTCATTAGGTAATAGGAACGTTTCGGCTCTATTATAATCTAATGGGACCACTGTTGTGATTCTGCCATTGCCTGAAATGTCATTATGCGGCACATGACTGTATTAAATGAGATAACCCACATAAAACTCTTGAATAGCACACTGGTAAACATCCAATAAATTACATCTGCTAATAATTGCTGAACTTGGGAGAAAATGACCCTTTCTTCCTTTTCTAATCATTACTGAGGCAAAATCTGGAGATCAGCAGTACTTGGGTGGAACGAATGAAAAAGGACATGGACTAGGTCGATTGAGTTAGTTCCTACCTGGACCTTACACTAAAAAAGTTTAGACATTTGGACTCTTAGAGGCCCATACATTGTACAGTAGTTTCAATGAAACACTTGGCACTACAGCATTCTTTATTTTTGCCAGAGTATTTTCAGACATACCTCATAATACACTGCTATTTTTGTTTTAGTGTAGATCATCAATTATGTTTTCAAGAAATTAAAAATGTACTTTCCCCTCTAGCAGTTATTTTTTCATATCTTACATTTCTTTCTTTATTAATTTCATGTCATTGTTGAGCTTGTGGACCATATTTAGAATCTCTGTTCCAATGTTCTTTTCTACTAATTCCATTGTTTTTAACTTTTAAGGGGCTTTTCTATCGATTACTTTTTCTGCTTTTGACCCACATATTCTGCTTTTTTGCCTGCTTTGTAATTTTTTTTAGGGGATATGCCACATTTTTGAACTTTACATTGCCAGGTGCGAGATTTTGTTGTGTTCTTTTAGATAGTATTTGTGTTCTGGAATATTTGGAATCATTTGGGTCATTCCTCGATTTACTTTTGAGCTCTGTTAGGGCACGTACAGTGCAACCTTTCTCTCCTGGTTAATTTAGTTCCACTACTAAAATGATGTTTTCTGAACCTTCTATCTGATGTCCCTTGTATTGTGGGTATCTGTCCTGCTGCCTTGCCATCTGAACTCAGAGAATCATTTAGCTGCTGCTTTTTGGTGGTCTTTCCCAGCCTCAGGTAGTTTCCTCCTGTGAATATGCTGATTGGTACTCAAAGACTCAAAGGGTCATCACTGTTGATTCTTTAGAGCTTGCTGCTTTCTGTGCATCTCCCTCCTGTCCAGCACACTGCCCCTCAAACTGAGCCCCCTTGGCCTCCCCAAACTCCAATCTCTGTCTCTCAAGACAGAATATTGCCAGGCTCTGTCTGGGCCGACCCCTTTCTGCACTTTGGTCTAGAAACTGCCTCTAACCAGCACGTTGCCGTTGTTGGGCTCCTCTCCTTGGCTTCCCTTCTCTCAAGCAGCCAAGCCCTCTGCTGCCTCTTGTGCAATGTCTGTGAACCACTGTTTCTTCTATTTTGTCTAGCTCGCTGATTGTTTAAGTTAGGAGGATCAACCCATTCCCTGTTACACTATAATGGCTAGAAGCCGAAGTCTACAGCTCTGTGTTCCCTCTTCAATGATCAATTAGCTGTTTTCTTTCAGCACTTTTGCACATTTCATTTTATGCACTTATTGCAGTTGAGACATTTTCCGTCAGTGTATTTGTCATTTGTTTATAGGTAATCTCTCTCTCTGTCTCTCTGTCTGTCTCTCTGTCTGTCTCTCTCTGTCTGTCTCTCTCTCTCTCTCTCTCTCTCTCTCTCTCTCTCTCTCTCCCCCACTCCCCACCTGGAAGCAGGAGGGTCAGGGAGCTCATTGATATAGTCCATATGGTAGGGGGATAAGCAGCCCTGTTTGTCTGAGAATGTTCTCCCCATTTTAGCACTGAAAGTCCTGTGTCCAGAAAGCCCCTCAGTTCCACGAGAACTGGGATGGTTGGTTACCTACAATACAGTTCAACATCTCAGGGAAGGAACAGGGTGGAAAAGGGTGTGAAGTGGATGTAGAAGGGCAAACAGAAGGCGTCTAACACACGTGGTCTTGGTAATGTTTTCCTATCTGTTTTCCTAATTGTAACTAACATTCCTAATTTTCACTAATTCTCTTTTCAGTTGTGTGTAATCTGCCATTAGTTATTTTCTTTGAATGTTGTTTTCCATGGCCACATTTTCCCTATTATAAAATTCCTATTTAATTGATTTGGAAACTGTGTGTCTGTTTGTTTTCATGATTCCATGTTATCTCAGATTGGGTTCCTCAAGAAGCAGCCTTTAAAATGTAGGTGAGCAAGCAGGATACTTGTTAAGTAGTGCTTGGGGTCAACATCAGTAAAAGGGAAATGGACGAAGCAGGGTTGAACAGAGCAAGATGAAGTGCTTGGCTATCACAATGAAGGATTTAGCCGATTTTATGGGAAACTGGAGATGGGATGGCCTTTCAGATATGTGCTGCTTTGGGCCAAGGGTCAGGCCTTTATAATCTGCCTGGTCAGTCATTGGATGTGGAGTGCCCCTGGAAGGTGGCGTGACCTTGGGTGAAGCTGTTTTCTTTAGCTGAGGCAACCTACGAAGAGGACTTAGCGCCAAGGGCTCCATGCTGGAAGCCCTCCCAACAGCTGGGAAATAAATACTTCATTTCCGAAGAATCTGTGTAGCACCTTTCAGTGACCACCACACATCATCTTAAGTTTTCTTCTCTTTCTTGCACATCTTTATTCATTTTAATTATGTAGTTTATATGCTTTATCTTAGTTTAATTTTCTGAATTTCTTGGAGGTCTAATTGTATGGTTTATTGAATCTGAGGACTCTTGTTATGCTAATAACATCAGGAAATTTTTTTCCTGGTGTATTTGGTAATTATGTACAAAGAGTTTAATTTCATGGGAATTTAACTGTAGAAATTATCTGTAGCTTGTATGAAAGTCTTGTCTTCCTAGAGAGTGTATATATTTTCCTCTCTCTATTGCTGAAGGTTTTCATAGGTTTTAATTTGATGTTAATTTTAATTTGGATATTCCTGTTTCACATGGTTAGTACACATTTGAACTCCAAACCCATGTGAGGTTCAGATCCAGGATATTATATTCCTGAGAAAGTCTTTGATGTTGTTATTCATCTTTTTCCTCCAGCCAGAGCCCAAGTGAAGGAAAATAAGCTTCTTTGTTGTTTCCTTGTGATGGACTTCTTCTAGTCTTCACATTTTCTAGTTTATGTGAACGTTATTTTTGGGTCCTAGCTTTCCATCGCTTTCTCACAAAGTCCCATGGGCTCATTTCCTATTTTTGCTGGAAAATTAAATTGTAAGTTTAGGTAAACTTGTACATCAGCAATTAAAGCCAGCTGCTATACTAAATGATTCCGGTATCTTAGAAGTTTAACAAAACACAAGTTTACTGTTCATGCGTAATCCAAAAAAGATGGAACGCCTCTCCTGGGAGCTCGCCTCTAAGCAGTGAGTTGGGGATCCAGATGTCTTCCATCACATGGTTTCTCCATTTTTCTTTTCTTCCAGATACATGGATGGAGGATAGAGAGCTTGTAGAAAAGAATATAGTATATATTTAGGAGCAATCACTCCCACCCACAGCCTATTGTTTAGAACTCAGCCGCATGGTCAGCTGAACTATTAAGGGAGGCTGAGAAATATAGCAGAGCACATGAATATAGATGTTCACTAATAGTCTTTGTCATATCTTGACAACAAATCGGCATAGGGTAATCCCAGAGTTACTCACTGGCTGAATGCTCTGGTTTCCAGTCCCCTTTTCTTTGTGTTCTTACGAGCTCAGCTAAGCATTTTAATGGCTATTATCTTGTATTTCTAGGTGCTTTGTTCTTGGAAGGCTGTCAGGTTGTCTGGTCCACCTTATCTCAGACAACAGAAGTCCCAATCTGCAAACCTAAATGCAGCTGTCTACACAGGATATCACCTGTACAATAATTTAAAATTTTCAGAATCTAACACAGTACCTGATATATAGGAAGTGATCAGTAAATTTTCAATAAATTGGAAAATGATAAACCTAGAGCTCTGCAGAAATCTCTATGCAGATCGAAAATCTGTGATTTGCAAAGCCCTATAAGGGAATGCTCCTGAGCCGTGATAGAAATAACTTGCATGTTACTGCAATACAGATATCCCCTCCCTCATTCTATGACAGGTAGGCCTCTGCTCCCATAATGTCATCAGTGCTAGAGAAATCTTACTTTTCTTTAATGTTCATAGTTTCATAACGTGATTATTATGAGTGAGGGGGCTTTGTCTTATTCATCTTGCCTCGCATAACAGGAATATGGTTTTAGTGCTTATGTGTCTTCACTTCTCCTCCTGGACTTGCCATATATGTAAGGGTTAAAGCACATGGAGCTTGATGTTCTATGTCCAGATTGAAAGGAGCTAGGATTCCCTTCTCATTTGCCAATATCTTTTTCAGCAGGCAAATGCTATATTTTCCTATTAGTCTATCCCTACATTTTATTGCATATAGAGATTTATACAGAGTGTAAGGTGATGGGTCTGTAAGGGCTAACGTGGAGGCTCAGTTTGCACCCCTGCACCACTGTTGCATTTGCAGACTTGTTCAGTCAGCGTTTATGTGCCCTGGAGAACCAGGTTGGACGACAACACCTGGAGAACGCTTTTGTCTTTCATTTCAGTTTCATTTCCTAGTGCCATGGCAGATGAGTGCATGTTCCCTTTGGGGCTGGCAGGTGTCATTAACCACGTTCAACTGTTTTCCCTGTAATTTACTTCTTCTGTTCTTCTTAAAGTAAATGTCACTCATGTTTTCTTGTAGCTTCCATTGGTCTAAAGTGTATAAAATACAAGCCTGAGTCCTGAATTGCTGACAGATCTGAGGTTGTTGAAGCAGGAGGTCAAGGGGACCATGGCATAGAACTGAGGGCAAAACTTGGGAATAACCTTGGACAAGTCCATTAACCTGTTTTGGCCTCAGCGTCTTTATCGGTACAATGCACATGTTAACCTATATCATCTCTTTATCTTTGACATTCGAAGATTATAGCTTTTGCTGATGTTTCTATTAATTGTTAGTTTCTGCATTTCTTTGTGAGTTTAGAGATTTTCCTTATGTATTTACTTAATTACTGAACTGGTCCATTAATTACCATTTCATGTATCTATATATTAGATTGTAAAATGTGGATGGATCATTATAAGCCCATATAATCCAATTTCAGAAAGATGGTGTTGCATGAAGAAGAACAAAATGAATTTAAAAGTAATCCAAATATTTTATTGATATCCTCAAGACTAGGAGATTCCCTGAACAAATAGTTCACAGAAATATTTCTTAACATCCCCTGTCCTCTCTTTAATTCTTTGTCTTCATAATACTCTGGAAACTCTTCCCCCCCAAAATGCAGAAGACCCTATAATTCCTCACCTCCTTCTTCCTTCCATCATTTCTTTTTAGTTATCTCGTGTCTTCCACAGGTTCTTCCTGACTTTCTCAGCCTCCTTGGAAGTATAGTTTATCTTCTGTTCTCAGTGTTTTCTTAGCCTTGTCCTCTATCCCCATTCAGTTTTTGAGCCAAAAGTAAAAGACAGGGAGACAGAGAGTGAATTTTCACCTCATTGCCACATTCACCTCTAACTGATAATTTTTCCAAATGACTGTGAAAGGGCGGGAATGACAATTCAAGGAAATTATGGTGAGAAACATGAAACATGAATACTGCAGTCTGGGTGAGACACAGTGGAAACAGAATAGTAGACTTCCCAGGAGCAACCCTTTCTCTTCTCTCATATTGAGTTCATCAAAATGCAGGGGGTCACACATCTTTCAAATATCAAGCTGGGCAAACTGCCCATTGTTTCTCCTCCCAAATACTAGAAAACTGTGAGTACTTAAGTGGGTTAATTCCAAAATAATGGAATATTTAAGTGCCTATGTTAGGCAATAATTGCCGTTAAGAGCCCATTCTAAGAAAAGTTATTTATGAGGTAGAGAATTCTAAACAGGTAATCCAATCTTTCCTTTCACTTATTTAAATTCCAACTTTTTGAGAGGGTCTTGAGTTGGCCAGTTTCTGATCAAGTTTATCCCTATCCATCTTGGATGCCCACTAATTGGTATATATTACTGAATTAGTATCTGGACTGGTCTCCTAACTGCTTAACCATTTTAAACAGAAGGCATCCTGTATCATTTAGGGAGCACTTGGCACTAACATTAAATAATGAAGGCAGTTTCTACATGCAAATTGTCTCGAGGGATGCAGCTGATTGCATTGTTGTGGTGGATTAGGACATCAAAGCTGGGCTCTCTGTGATTAATCTGGCCACCCCTCAGTGTTTTCACATCATGACCACAAGATGGCTGCTGACGTATTTGTCTACATTCAAGCAGAAAGACGGGAAGATAAAAAAAGGTCATGTCAGGAACTTTGTCCTCTTTAGTTAGGAAAGCGTAAGCAAAAGCTTTCCCTGGACACTAGCCCACTTCCACCTCAGCAGGCATGTCACCGAATAGAACTGGATCCCGTGGTCATCCTTAACTGTGATGGAGGCTAGAAAGGATGAGAAGGTAATTGATTCAGGGGCCATTGGGTGTTGCTGTCACTGTCGCTTCTCTGAATGAATCAGGGTATATCTCTCAAGGAAAATGGGGTAGTGTCTCTGGAGAAGCCAACCCCCACTGGATCTGCTACATCTCTCAAGGACGTCTAGCATCATTTTTAACAATGTTTACTTAAAATGAAAAGGACTATTAAGCTTTTGTAGAGATTTATTAGTAAGTGTTGCTCAAATAGCGTCTTCAAAGTTTGGGAGCAGGAAGGAGAAAGAGGAAAGGGATAAGAAAGGAAGTTATTTGTGGAGAAGGTGATGGAACTGAGACATTATTCCTGGTGGGCCTAGAGTTCAAATTTATATTTCTCTGTAGAATTCATCAACTGTGGTCCTGTCCTCTCTTCCCAGTGCTAGGTTTTCTGGTCACACTATTAGAATTGCTTGGGGAAGGACTACACTATTAAGGAACAAGTCATACCACCTGGAGGATGCCAGAAAGCATCTCATTGACTGAAATGATCTATTTTGCCAGCCTCAGTGAGTAAGTGAAATGAGTAAGAAGGAAAGAGAGAAAATAAGAAAATCTAAAAGGTACCAGCTATGTCACTGATAGCCTATTTATTTATAATCAACACCAAAATCCCAAAAATAATTTGTTTCTGTTTAACTTGCTGGAATGTTATGAGAAATCTGTTTAGGAATCATTGAAATGAGTACGTGTCTGCAAAGATATAGTCCTAAACCTCCAAAGGCAGGCCTGTGTGCACAAGTTGCAGAAGTGATTTCTGGGATCCTAGGATGCAGCATGGGTGGCTGATATATGGAGAGAATGGTTACTGAATCACAGCAAAGTGGCCTTGTCCTTCCAGTGTGGTTTCCCACTGCTAATAAAGAAGCAGCCTGTCTCTCTATGAATGGCTTTAACACCCACTTCCCGGCTGTGAATGTGGAGCAGAAATAACTAGGAAGAATCTAAGAAACGTGGGCTCTAACCAAGGCATGCCAAAAGCCTGTGGGAATAACACAAGATCAGGAGCCTAACCAAGCAGAAAGCAACAATCTTTATTATAAAGCAAGGAGCAACTGCAAATGGAAAGGCATGAGCTGTATCAACCCGTTATAGATACAGCAGGAAAGGAAGCCACAGAGAAGGATGCCATGTGGAAAATGTTCTGTGAGCTTCTTAAGGAAATGCAGAGCAGAGAGCAGCATGCAGAACTAACATCCCACAGGCTAATTCTTGCTGTCAGTTTACAATGCCTTGATTTGCAGTGATCGTGAAAGATATGAGAGTCACTGGAGTTCACTCACACCCCACACTACAAATACAGCTATCCCAGTAACTTCACTGACAGCACATAGGGCGTGACTGCTGCCAAGCTCTGCATCCACAGCCCTGGGAGAGAGCTCTGCCACCCAGTGAGTGGGGGTCTGAAGCTTTGTCTTTGAATATGGTGGCTTATCAGATGTGCTTTGCTTTTTCTGAAATAGAATATGCTCAAGCACAAGCAAGCATAAAGTATCTGGGGAGAGGACAGGGGCACTAAGGACAGCCTTTAATTACTGGATAATTTGCATGTGGCCAGCGTTATAGTCATGGGGAAGAGCAGAGCAAGTTATTTGGCTACCACTAAACATTTTATCTCAGTGTCAAGAACAAAACAAAAACTCTAGACGTCAGACGAGTGAGCAGCTGTGCTTTCCTAAAGAAACCATACCTGTTATGAACAGTGGTGGGCGAAGGTTTGTGTCCCTCCAAAATCCATATATTGAAACCAATTCCTAATGTGCTATTAGGAGGTGGGCCTTCAGGAGGTAATTAGGATTTGATGAGGCCCTGAAGGTGGGGCCATTAGGATGGGATTAGTGGCCTCGCAAGAGTCACCAGAGAGCTTGCTTCCCCTTTCTGCTCTCCACATTGTAAGGCTATAAGGACAAGTCAGCAGTCTGCAACCTGAAGGAGGGTTCTCACCAGAACCCAACCATGCTTGCACCCTAATCTTGGACTTACAGCCTCCAGAAGTGTGAGAAATACGTTTCTGTTGTTTATAAGCTGTAGTATTGTTGTTATAGCAGGCAAAACAAACTGAAACCGTATCTGAAAACAAACAGCCTCAAACATAATCTTCCTTTTATAAACCACATATTTGGGGTCAGGGAAGGGGAAAAAACACACATTTGGTGTCAAAAGTGTTCTAAAAACAATCCAACTGTCTACCTAGGAATGCTTTTTGTTTTCAGCTTGGTGGGACTTATCATTTTCCTGGTTGTAGTTCTGTGGGTATTAACTAGGCAGAAAGGAAGCCAGGCCCCTTGTACTAAGCAGTGTTCTGCCTGGTATTTCCAGTGTTCTAGCTACAGCAGCTTAGGGCATGAGGTGAATGTTTTACTCTTGCATGCCCTTCTCTCTGACAAAGGGTAGGCTGAGGATTTGTGGAGCTTGAAGCTCACACAATTTGGTGAGGCTATTGAGGAAATGTAATACAAAAACATCTTACATTTGCACAACATGAACACATGGCCAAGGCTTCTTCTGGGTCGTAGAAAGAGGCCTGTGCAAAAGCTTAAACTTCAGTCATTTCATGGTGTAGACAACCTTACCTTCTCTTGGGTAATGTTTTTCTTCTGAGGTGATAAGCAGACATAACATGGCACAGGTATGACATCTGCTTCAGAACCACAGGAAACTTGAGAATTCCCCAGAGTGCTGGGAGGGAGAGGTCACAGGGAAGGGCATAGGAAGCCCCTGGGGAGATAATACTCAGGCTCCAGCAACGTCCCTGGCATCTAGCAGGAAACTTGATAAATGTTTATTCACTGAATAAATGGGCACAGACAACTTTCTTGGCAGGTCTCAAGGGTTGAGTCATTTGATCTAATGAGCAACGATCTAATTCTGCTTTGGTGAATTACATAGATCTTACATTGAATCTTTTTTTTAGAATCTCCGTATTTCTCTATTTCAAACATGGGGCTAGGACTTTGTGATTATTCTCTATATCCATGACGCCACATTGGTTGTCCTTGCTACTCCAGAACAGTCAAAGTCATGATAGAGACGTACAAATCCATATCCACATATAGTCAGACAATCATGATATGCAGAAGGACATGGGGAAGTCCATCTGTCCCAGGAAAAATGCACAGCCAGAGAGAGTGGATTATGTCCGAGCTTTAAGATACTGTGGTGTCCAATTTATTTATAATAGATTATCAAGGCAAAAATCCAGGATGTGTATGTAGAAAGAAGGGGAGGACCAAAAGTAACATTTGAAACTCAACAAACTCCAGATCATTTTAATCAAAATTATTTCCAGACTGTCACTCCTACTGAGCAGCCTTTTCTGCCATGAGGCACCAGGCCAACACAGTAAGGTTACTGACAGTTTTCTCCATCAATCCAGGAAATATATAGTGGGCCATTTGCACCATCTGCCACCCAGGTGTCAGTCATTGGAAGGAAGCTAGGAACCCGGAAAAGTGCGTTGGAATGCCATTTGGGAAAAAACGCTGAAACCTGCTCTGAGAAAGAGACTGGGAGCATATTGAGCATGAGGAAGAAAGAAACTCCATAAAAAGAGCTCAGAGAAAGCAAAGATATACGTTAAAGCTCTGACACATCAGAAGAAATTCTTCTCTCGCCTCTCAGCCTGTTTGATATGATTCCAGCTTTTGGAAATCATGAAAAATACAGTATTTCCCATCCATTTTGGAATGGTTGCTATAACACTCTTCATGTATATAAATATCTCCTTGTAATGACATTTGGGCATCCCTCTTTTTTAGAGTGGGAACATATGGGAAGAAATCCCTGTTACAGGGTATCCCGATCCTGATCTCATCTCAGTGTAATAAAAAAAATCTTCACTGTGCTTATCCTCCTGAAATAATCGTGATCTTTATTTAGAGACTGATTGAAGTGTAACCTTTACACAGTGGATGTTAGAAATGCTAGTGTTAGAAACGCTAGAAACGCTGGTCACCAGTGATGCAACCATTTCATCTGCCACAAAATGATATTGTCTTACTTCTCAGTTAGGAATGCTTAATACAGGCATTTGAGAAGTTTTCAGGCAAGGTGGAACTGTGATAGAATTGTGCTCCAGGGTCGCAGTTTTGTCTGTCCTTGTGTACTGTTCAAGTAGCCACATAACTGATGTAATCGTAGGAGATCATTGTTGTCTTCAGTATTGAAACATACAAAAGTAGAGCGTTGGTAAAATTGTCCATTTGTATCATCTCACATTTTTGTGTGCTGTTTCTGCTTTCAGTAGGGCTCCTCCTCTCCCTAACCCTGACCTGCTTCTCCCTTGTACACAAGTTGCTTATTTTTTGTTTTATTCCAAGGAAACCTTACTTGTGGCTTGGAAGAGTTCCATAAGGATCTAGGCTGTGTTTCTCAAACTTGTGTAACGTATGCCCCTTTCAAAGAATAAAAAAAACACACAAAAAAAACCAAACAAAAAAAAAACACACAAAAAAACACACTGGTGGAGTTTGAGTATTAACTTAAATGTTACTTAAGTATTTAGTATGCATATGAAGCTAGGTATAAGCTCCATCTGCTTATAGCTATTATACAAGAATATGACCAAGACAAACTTACATAATACATATGAAGGAAACTACAAAACCAATAAGTCAAATTAACAACATTAATTTAATGTGACAGATAAACCTGTTTTGCTAAAATCGAATTGACTTTTACAATGTGACTATTTTCCTCAGTGCAATGGCTCAAGTCCTCTTGAGCTTGATGTGCAGATAACTATATAAACCCTGTGACAGAGACTACACAGATGTACAGAGGGGGATGCAGGCATTTAGACATCAGGACATGCCAGCATTGGGGAGTCAAATATGCTTGCCAGATTTATTTATATTTAAAGTCCTTCTTTATCAATTTTTAAAATAAAAAGAACCACAACTCTATCAGTGGTTACTGATAACAGGTAGCCCCACTATTTCCCACACTATTATTATTACTATTAAAGAAAAATTCTTTTCTGAAACTCCATCTCCTCTGATTCATGTCTCTTTTTACATAAAACGTTCTACATATATTTAATTATTAAAACAGAATGTAATAAATACCAAAGCTAAGACTTGTTATAAACATCTGCATTTTTTTGCAACTCTGTAGTAAATTTTGCTCAATTCATAATTTATTCAAGCTTCTTTCCAAACCTCAGCGATATTTTCTGTCTTCTTCTCAAGCTCTTTGCTGATAGAAGGACACATTTTAGTTTATTTCCATACTGCTTTGCATGTATTATTTCAGCCATTTTTATACTATGTCAGGAACAATAGGTATTTACTCCCTGGTACACAGATTTTTGCTTCATTTTTGTTTTTTACTATGAAGTAGGAAAACTTAAAATCAACTTCCAAATAGTCATCATAAAGATTAAAAAAAGAACTTCGAAATAATTATAGACATAGGAATTAAAAAAAAAAAATAGTCAAGAGAGGTCCCATGGACTCTTCACTCAGTTTCCTTCATAGGTAAGAACTTATATAACTGTAATCTAGTATCAAATATAAGACCAGGGCATTGGCATCAGTAAAATCTGCAGGTCTTATTCATTATTAATGTTTAATGAAACTTTGTAAATACTGACTTGAGTACAGAATGGCCTCAACAATTACTGAACAAATAATGAAAGTGTGTATCCTTATCTGGCTGCTTAGTTTGTGAATGTTTTGCTGGCTATCATGATACGTTCATGGTAGTGCCCATTACTAATGAACTGAGGGAAAATCTGTGCTGGGGGCAAGGTTCTTTACTTGTAATAGTGGATAGACATCATGTTTCACGTAATCGTATTAATAATTTTTGTTTCTAGGCTAATATTTGGTGTAACATGATTGCATAACTTTTTAAAAAAATTTGATATGTGGATGACAGTTTCCTTAGATTAGAAAATGTGTCAGTTCTCTCCTTTTATTGTTTTCTACTAGTGCATGCACTAATGTATTATCTTTAACCTAGTTTCTTTTTTTAGTGACATTTGTTTTGAGTATTTAGTAAAGCTATATATTTATGCTGTGGATCTACTTAACTTGGTATGTGTAAGCTACATAAATTGCTTAATATAAAAGAATGATTAAGATTCCTATTTATTTCACCCACTTTTATGTTGAGGAACTGTCTTTACTCAAGATTACTTCATATATTTCATGTGACATTTGACCTATGGCCTTTTTGTGAATAGATTTTAAAAACATAGGACTTGAAGTTTAAACACTCAATGGATGATCTCACATTCCTATTGGAAGTTGTCAATTCCACTTACACTGACCCACGAGATAAAAAGTCCACAGTGTTTCTTCTGTCCTTTCTAGTCTCGTCACCTTGTGTTTACAAGCTCACTATACCAAACTACTGTAAACTCATCACATCCATCTTGTTATTTCACAGCTAGTCTCCTTGGTAAATGTTTTTCCATCCATCAGGAGTCTCTTTCTTCCTTTACTGATCTGGAGGACTCCTATTCATTCTTCAAAAGCCCAGCTCAGATGTCTCTTCTTCCAGAAAGCTTTCCCTTTTCCGTTCTCTGTATGACATGCTTGTTCCATGCGAATTCACTGGTGTACTAATCTCACCAGGATGTAATTGGTTTCATTACATCCCTACTCAGTAGAGAGTAGGAGCTATGTCTTATTCTTCTCCTTCAATAACTGGTATCTTGGATCATATTGATTTTATTTTATTATTATTTTACTTATTTATTTATTTATTTTAACATTTTTTATTAGTTTTAGTTTTTATTAGTTTAGGTGCACAAAACAAAACAATAGTTAAACATTTATCATTTATATCCCTCACACAGTGACAAACCCCCTCTCCCTATCCACTATCCCTCTGACATAGCACACAGCCATTATATTTCCACTGTTTCTATTTGCAATGCTGTACTATGCTTCTTGTAACTATATATATATATATATATATATATATATATATATATATATATATATATACAATTGTAGTTGACATTCATTATTGTTCAGCTTCAGCTTCAGGTGTACAATGCAGTGATCAGGCATCTACATCATCCCTGAGGTGGTCTCCCTAATGAGACAAGTGTCCATTGGATACCCTACAAAATCTTTTCAACATTATTTATTATATTCCCCAAATTAACTTTCAAAACCTTGTGGCCATCTTGTGGTTACTGACTGTTTTCTAATCTCCTCACCTACCCCCTTATCCCCACCCCCCCATCTAGCAACCCTCAATTTTTCCTCTATGTCTCCGAAACTCTGATTAGTTCATTGATTTATTCTTTTCTTTAGATTTCACATATAAGTGAAAGATATGGTATTTGTCTTTCTCTGTCTGACTTATTTCACTTTACATAATGTTCTCTAGGTCCATCCATATTATTGCAAATAGTAAGATTTCATGCTTCTTTATGGCTGCATAATACTCCGTTGTATAAATGTACCAGTTTCTTTTTCTTTTCAATTTTAATTTTAATTTTTTAAATTTATTTTTTAATTAAAGTTTATTGGGGTGACAATTGTTAGTAAAGTTACATAGATTTCAGGTGTACAATTCTGTATTACATCATCTATAAATCACATTTTGTGTTCACCACCCAGAGTCAGTTCTCCTTCCATCACCATATATTTAATCCCCTTTACCCTCATCTACCACCCTCCACCCCCTTATCCTCTGGTAACCACTAAACTATTGTCTTTGTCTATGAGTTTTTGTTTCTCATTTGAATGGATAAAGAAGTAGTGATATATATATATATATATATATATATATATATATATATATATATATATATATATATATATATATATAATGGAATACTATTCGGCGACAAGAAAAGATGAAATGGGACCATTTGTGATAACATGGATGGATCTTGAGATTATAATGCTAAGTGAAATAAGTCAGAAAGAAAAAGCAGAGAACCATATGATTTCACTGATATGTGGTGTATGAACCAAAAACAACAAAAGAAGAAGACAAACAAATGTACCACAGTTTCTTAATCCAGTCATCTACCAATGGGCATTTTGATTGTTTCCATGTCGTGGCTATTGTGTATAATACAGCAATAAACATAGGGGTGCATACATTTCTTCGAATTAGAGTTTTGGATTTCTCCAGATAGATACCTAGGAGTGGAATTGCTGGGTCATAAAGTAGTTCCGTTTTCATTTTTTTGAGATACTTCCATACTGTTTTCCATGGTGGCTGCACCAATCTGCAATCCCATCAACAGTGCACAAGGGTTCCCTTTTCTCCACATCCTCGCCAGTACTTGTTGTTTGTTGATTTATTGATGATAACCATTTTGACTGTGGTGAGGTAATATCTCATTGTGGTTTTTATTTGCATTTCTCTTATGATTAGTGAGGTTGAGCATTTTTTTTCATATATCTGTTTTCCATTTGTATGTCCTCTTTAGAAAAATGTCTCTTCATGTCCTCTGCCCATTTTTTAATTAGGGTTTTTTTTTTGTTTGTTTTTTTTTTGGAGTTGAGTTGAGTGAGTTTTTTAATAAATTTTGGATATTAACCCCTTATCGGATATATCATTGGCAAATATCTTCTCCCATTCAGTAGGATCCCTTTTTGTTTTATTGATGTTTCCTTTGCTGTGAAAAAAATTTTAGTTTGATGTAATCCCACATGTTTATTTTTTCTCTTACTTCCCTTGCCCAAGGGGATATATCAGTAAAAATCTTACTCCGGGTAATGTCTGTAAAGTTTCTTCCTATATTTTCTTCTAGGAATTTTATGGTATCAAATCTTATTCCAGGAAGAATTAATATAGTTAAAATGTCCATACTGTCTAAGGCAATATACAGATTCAACGCAATTCCTATCAAACTACCAAAGACATTTTTCACAGAAATAGAACATATAATCCTATAATTTATATGGAACCATAAAAGACCCCAGATAGCCTCGGCAATCTTGAGAAATAAGAACAAAGTGGGAGGTATCACGATACCTGACATCAAATTATACTACAAAGCTACAGTAAGCAAAACAGCATGGTACTAGCATAAAAACAAACACATAGATCAATGAAACAGAATAGAGAGCCCAGAAATGGATCACATCGATTTTAGACTTGATCTTTTCCCAACAAACAATGGCTTGCCTTTATAGAATCCTGACCACATAAACTACACAGAACCCACCAGGAAAAGTACAATGATGGTGTGGATCAGAGTATTTGCCATTACAATTTTTAACCAAGGGGATAGTCAAAACTGATACAACTGGAGAAAAAAATTAACTTATAAAAGAAAAAAAAAATTCTCTAGGATGGGTGCAGTTATGTTACTATTATGAAAGGATTCTGAGGATGATAAACGTTTCTCCATAACGTTCAGGATCTTTGTCTTCATTGGGATTAAATAGCCTATTATTTTCTTACTCATAAGGGTACAATGAATATCTCTTAGGCATTTTATGACCCTGCCTCCAAAACGCATCAGAGACCCAAGCTGTATTGCAGCCTCCAGGACTATAAAGTATAGTAAGTTCTCCTTAACATTATCAGTAGGTTCTTGGAAACTGCAACGTTAAGCAAAACGATATATAATGAAACCAGCTTTACCATAGGGTAATGGATATAAACAAGAGTTAAGTTCCTAAGGCATATTTGTGGTCACAAAAACATCACCAAACTTCTAAAGACCTAAAATACTTCTAATATTAAACATTGAAATAAATGTGAACTCAACTACATTTAAGAAAGATTACTAAAAACAAGTAAGATAATTATTTACCAGTTTGCTTATTCCAGTTCAGGGTTATGGGTGTCAGGAGTCTGCTGGCAGCTCAGGGCGCCAGGTGGGAAAAACCCTGGACAGGACGCCCGTTCACTGTAGGGCAAACTCACGCACACCCACACTCGCTCAACACTGGGACATTTCACATGCACATCTTTGGGATGTGGGAGGAAATGAGTACCCAGAGAAAACCCACGTAAACATGGCAGAACACACAAATCACACAGACAGTGGTTCCATCTGGGAATCCATTCTTTTTTTCATCAAAGTTATAATGAAATGTTGTTGAATAAAACCACATTACTTGAGGGCCTGATGTATATTTATGGGGGAAAGGGAAGGGGAAGGGGAAGGAAGTGTCTCAAATTAGACTTTAAAAACAGGCTTTATGCTCTCATGTCCTTTGGGAAATGACCTTCAGGGTATATACTTCTCACTTTTCTGTCAGGGGGATTCCAAACTCTCGCTCAGGCAAAGCGCAGAGAAGCTGCTTGGGGCTCTACTTTTCTTCGCCTCTAAGATTGGCTTCATAACGGAACTATTACTTACTGGCCTACAGCTAAAATCCCCCCATTGCACATGCCTGTAATACCCACTTGTTGTAACCTCCCTCAAATGACAAACCACTTGCCAAGTTTTACGGTTAATTGTTACACTTTCACTAGTTTTGATTTATATAAAGTGTTTGTCTCTGGTGCCCACAGGACAGATAACATCTCACACGTTTCCAGTGACTAAAAGAGTACAGTCAGCGGCAGTAGGGAGTTGGGCAAGAGAGGAACTCATAGCTTAGTTCAGTAGATACATGGGAAGTTATGGTAGATGAAGTCTTGATTTGTTTGTCCTCAGATAATCGGGCCCAGACTTGGAGAAAAAACAAACAAACAAAAAACAAGAAGATAAAACAGGGAAGACAGAATTGTTTTCTTCTTAAGAGTGGGTTGTTTAACATTTTGCCTGCTTACCATTGGGGATAGATTGAATTAAGATGACAAATGATATACCCAGCACCAAGGAGTCTGTAAGAACGATTGTTTCTCTCATGTATTGAACCTCCTATCCATACTCTTCCTCGCCACCAGCAAGACAGGTTGTGGCTTTACCACACTTTGTACTAGTATCAGCCTAGCACTTGGCAGGGAAAAAAAATAATTCACTCAAAAAGGATATTTTGATCAGAGTTTAGGGCACGGTGAGTAGAAACTAAAAGGCACAATGCAAATAATAGTGGAGAGCCCTTACTATTTTTAGCCTAAAATAGGTAGGGAAGGGATCCACTATTAGAACTTCGAGACAGAGAAGCCATGGAAAGAGGAGCACTTGGGCGCTGTGACCCCTGGAAGAGGGAGGCAATCAGCCTAAGGGAAGCCCCGAGAGGGAGTCAGGATGCTATGATGTCACTCTTCTCCTTTGGACAACCTGCTCATTCTCCCCAATGCCCAAACCCAATTGTTAAGTCAGAGGGCACTGGAGCCCATTGATGAAGTTGCTACAGGTCAGACTCACAGGACTGAAAGCAGGTGGAGTGACTTTGGAGGTGTAAATGAAAGATTTCCAGAGCAGAACCTCTGGATGTTGGTTTTATGCGTTTCTTTCTGGTTGTGTGTGTGTGCATGTGTGTGTGCTGCATGCAAGATGCTAGGCCATGGAGAATTGCTCTTGTTGATTTATTACAAATTACTAAACAACAATAAGTTATAGGTTGTCCCATCAAGGCCCTCGCCAAACATTAATAGTAGGGCTGCTCTGGGTCCAAATTTCATGTCACCATTTTTGCTGTTTCTTGTGATTCATCAGGATAATTGGCTATAACTGGGCAAAATGAATTAATGGTTTCTTCTTCAAGGACCCATCCACAGTTAGTGGTTGATGGGAAAGAATGGATGCAGTTTTTCAAGCGGGCTTTTCTGCGCCTAGTCCCCATTTCACCGAGTGCTCTGCCCAGCAGTGCACTGGAGTCAGTTTGTACTGATTCACAAGAGCCAACTGCATACATCTATTCCCCACTTCAGTTAAGTGACATCACGTTGGTGGCTACAAATTGGCCACGGTGTGAGAATTTATACCATAGAAATCAGCAAACTCAATAAATCATTGTATTTGCTTTCCCCATTGAGTGTTTTTAAACACTGAGCAGCACACCACTGCCTCTGCTTATGGGAATTCTCTGAATAATTTACCAAGCAGAGTTCTAGGAGACAGAACTTTCTGCTATGTCTCACATGTGAGGATCTGCCCTCCTTGTTTTATCATTCTTTTCTCAAAATTTGACTTCCAGTTTCCCTAAAAGTTCTCAATTTTGAATTCTCCTCCTTCTACCCACAGAAATAACAGCCTACCAGGATGTCAGAAAAGTTACCGCTTTCATGTTAGTTTGTGAAAAGTCCTGAATCAGTGTATGCATGCTCTTTTTTGTATCATTTTTTGGGATATATATATATGTATATATATCTCAACCCAGCTGAATTACTCCATGCCAATTAGGATGGGGATTTTTGTTTGTTATTGCTATATCAGTCTTTCTATTCAATTAAAATGAGGGTCTGTGATGTATAGGACAATGCTGCGTATCGGGTATGAAGGGCATTGAGAGAGTGGTGGGGTGCAGCAGATAACCAGAGGTGTTTAGAAAGACATTAGTATTTATAACCTTCCTTCTTGGATAATTGATATTTAAAAGAGGAGGCGGTATGGCCATGGTGCCATGGATGTTCGGAGCATATTGTTTTCAGATATGGAATCAGTGATGGATGGCATTAGAGCTGAGACTTGACTCAGAGAGCTTATTAGCAATGATGAAAGCCAAAATTTATTTGCCCTTCCAGATCCACTTTCCTTTTTTTTCCTGCACTGCTCTGAGCCCTGAGAGGCAGACCTCTGTGGATCGCATTATGGAGGCTCCTTTGCCTTCTACTTTCCTACTGGGTTTACTCAATGGAGGCACCAATAGGAGATCAAAGGGAGAAAAGATAAATCAGGTCAGCAATGACTGTTTTTCTTCCAATAGCTACGTTATTGCTGTCTCCAATTCCCATAATACACTCCCTTCTCCACCACCCCCATCTCTTCATGTTAGAAGTGTAAAAGCTCCATTCTTTTAGAAGAGTAACAGCCTTCGAGTACATAACCAAACCCTGTTGGCTCCCTTAACTATGCTCCCCTCTTATGAAAAACAAACAAACAACAACAACAACAAAATCCTTTACGTAACACTTTTTAATCACCTCATTTGATTGGACCATCTATCTCCTGTCAAGATCCTAACTAATATAGTGCTATAATGATGTTTTACATATGGATTTTTAGTGAACGAAAAATAGAGAGAGATGTTTTTCATTGCTGTGGGACTTCCTTGCACACCCAGCCCCAAACCAAATTGTAGCCCTTTGTTGGTTCCCAGATTTCCCCAAGAAGGTGGGTTGGGGAATCTCAGTCTTCCAAAGAGTAATGCTACTCGTTTTGGCCTCACCAAGTTATTCTGATTTCTCATTTTCCGTTTTTTTTTAACTGCAAAAGGCACTTGGCTGATGACTTCCTTTCTCTTTCTGTTGCGCCCCAACTTCATGCCCATCCTTTTCTCTGTTGCCCTCAAATACAGCAGTTACTCCTCATACCCCATTAAGTGTAGCAATTTCTTCTAGTCAAGGAGTATTTCTGCAATTGCAAATAATCATGTGAGTGTACTAGATTTATTAAAGCATTTGGAAATATCACTAGTGCTGTAAATGTCTCTAGTATTTCAAGAATATAGAAAGAAAGGCTACCAGCAAATCTGGCAGCAAATAGTCTATTAGCAATCCAAACACTAGCACTTTCACATCTGTTATGCTTAAAAATTTTAAGCTAATGTATTCATTCCAGGAACAGCAGAACAAAAAGGTATCCAGCTAGGACATCTATTCTCATATCAATATTTAAAATGTTTTCAGTACTCACCATTTCACACTCACTAAATCTCCCATGACTTTTTGCTTTCAGGAAATCTATCAATTATGAACCAAAGTAACCTCTAAAAGGACCTATAAAATGCAATGCACATTGGCAGGGAAGGAGTCTGAAGCTCACCAGAGTCTGCAATTAGCAAAATCTCCCCAAATTCATGCAAATGAATAAATTGTGTCACCATCTTGAAAATCCACATTTATTATTAGAATCTAATAAAAGAGAGAGTCAATCAGAATTTAATTTTACAATCTAGCCTCTAGAGGAAAGTATTTTATAAAGTTATGAATATGAATAGAAAATTCACACTAAAAAGTGTATAAAACAAATAACCATATTAAAAACAGTAACTTTACTAATGAAATTATGAAAAATAAAACGAGCTTTTTTTGATCTTTCAAATTAGAAAGTATTTTAAAAAGAATATTGATGAATGCTGTGGGAAAATAATACTATATTGCGATTAACACATGACTTTTGAAACCACACTGCCTGGGTTTGAGTCCCTACTTCATTTCTAACTGAGTAATTTTGGACATTTAATTTAATCTGTTTGTGCCACAGTATTTAAATGTGTAAACTGGGGGATAAGGATAATATATTTTACGAGGTATTTAGCAGATTTGAAAATACAGCATCTATAAAATAGAACAGGACTTGCTATATCCTAAGTGCTTAGTAATTACCAGCAATTGTTACAGCTATGGTAAATATCACGACCTGTGCTGGGAAGGGCAGTGAATTGCTTGTTAAACACTTCTTTACACTGCAATAGAGTGCAAATTGGCATAAACTTTCTGCATATAGAGCTTTAAAAAGCAGTTTTCTTTAATACAGTAAAACCATTTCTAAGCATTTGTCCTAAGGGAAGTGTCACAGAGATTTCTTTCCAAGGATGTTCATTTTGGCATTATTTATAGACAATCATTTCTAATGACTGTCTAAAAATGGCAATATGAAAATTATGTAATGGAACATTATGTAATAGCATTTTGGAATATTACTTAATGTTTTACAAAATATGTAATATGTGAAAAAGCAGAATATAAAATGTTTATGTAGTTGGTCTCTAATTTTGCTTTAAAATGCAAATGTCATAAATTATATAAATGCACAAAATTATATATATATATATAAAATTTTCATATATACATGAAAATCTGAAAAGAAATTCATCAAACTTATTGACTTCAAATGGCATTATTACAGGAGATTTGACTTTTTTATGTATTCATGTTTTCTAAGATTTTTATTATGAGCATTAATTAGTTTCAAAATCAGAAATAAAATCTGATCGAACTTTCTTAAGTGCTTTAGGTGTAATTCCCCAATGTTCAAGCTAGAGCAGTTTGGTAGTCTCCTATTCATCTTTCTTTTCCTGACAGCTGCATGGTCAATTGGATGCATTTACAACTTCATGCACAATTGATAGATAACCTTTTGTCATAAGGGTGACTACAATTACCTGCTCAGCAATCTTCACACCAATTTAATAGCCAAACATAACCATAACTCATCTCCGTTTTCAACACACTTAAAAACTAACATTCAATTATCATTTATTGAGAGCGTACTATATGCCAGACGTTATTGATTATTTTGCATGCATTATCTACTTTCATATTTATAATTATCTCTTGAATTAGGTACAATATTTTCTATTTTATGGAAGAGAAGGGATTCAAGTCCTATTGAAATTAATGTGTCCACAGTTGCACAAGCCCCAAGGCTGGAATTTGATGCCAAACAGTCTGACTCAGAGACTAAGCTTTAACCTCTGTATATGTGTCCTCTCAATAAGTGCTTCATGCATACCTAGCTTCTTTTCTTTGTTTTCTCTATTGAGAAGAAGTGGGGGAAAAAAGAAACAAAATAACAACAAAAATAAACCCAAAAAACCTTTTTCAAAGTATAATCTAAGATTTATTAGTATCTGGAAATTAGGATAAAGTAACTCGGAATTTAACAACTGTAGCTAATACACAAACTAGACAACCACACTTAATTGGAGATTAGTTGTAGACATTTTGCTAAAGAGAATATATCTACAAAAAAATAAATTAAAAAAGGATTAATTAAATATAGAAAATGTTTGGCAAACCATAGTATTATAGTGTTATTTTTTATAAGAAAAATATCTTCTAAAAATATCTGCTTCACTAATTTCCTAACAATGGAAATGTTTCCTGTTTTGTTTTGTCTTCAGGGTGATGATTTTGGTGGATGAAGGGTCCCCCCCTCTTATTTTATCATAATTATGCTCATATGATACTTTGTAGCTATTCTCAGGGCTTTTCTTATATATGTCTTAGTTTCCTAACTGGACAATGAAGGCTGGAGAAGTGATATATTTTTCATATAGAAATAGTGAGTTAAGTAGAAATTGATTCTGTTCCTGTTTCTACCACTAATTTCCTATGGTTGCCTACCCAGAGAGGATGAGGGTTAGACACCATTTCCTCATTTGTGTAGTGAAAGGATACTTTATAATCTCAAACATTCCTTTTAACTGTATCAGTCTATGATTCTGTTAATACTAGAACATCATTAGTTATACAGTAAATATTTATAGGATGAATATATATCATTAAGTTACTTCCTACTCCTATCTATTCTTCAAGGCCTAGCTGAAGCCTCACCTCCTTCATGAAGACTCTCTTAAGTAATCAAACTGCCTAAACTCATAAATAGTCAGGACCATAATTACATGTTATCTTTAAACATTGCTTAATAATTGTACATATGGAAGTCGTTTTCAAACAAGTTGTAAATCAACTTGACAGATACAGGTTTTTGACCCATAATTTTACACAGTCCTTGGGTTCAGTCACAGCATTGGTCTCACAGTTGATGCTTAGCAAATTCTTGTTAAATGCAGAGTAAACTTTGAATCAGCAACTAGATTCAGAATTGTCAATGTCAGGACACCTCTTTTATCAAAATGAGTTTCCTTAGATTTTAGTCCAGATCTTCTCTATGCCTGATGCTATTTGATCGTCATCATGAGCACAATCGCCATCACCTTCATGATCAAGAAGCATTTTTTGGTCCTTCTGGACTGAACGGTGACAGACCAAGTTCTGTGTTTGGGTGAGGTGACCAACAGCTGGCTATCGTTCTCTATATAATAGCCTTTCATATGCTTAACGACTATTTCCAGAGTCTAAGATCATTAACTTTAAAAGAGCCTCGGACATAGGACAAAGTCAATCGCTACAAGAGAGGGAATGAAGGAATGAAGGAGAACGTGTTACGGGGTGCGTATTCCCAGCTTGCTACACATCTCTCCACCCCGTGTAATGCAGCAGGCAAGTGCAGGAGAAGATGAGCTGCCAGTCTCTTGGTGCACATCATTTATCATGGGTCCTCTGATTTCTTCAAAGGCAGAGGCACCCCTGTTAGTATGCAGAGCTTGTCATGGGACCAGTAGCATCTACGCACACTGAGTGCACCTTTGTACTTGTCAGTTAATGTAGCTGAGAACAGCTGTACTGCAGGATTGCAATTTCAACAATGCTCTTGGCAGTTAAAATTAAAATCAAATCCCTGAATATAGACTTAAAGAGATAGATGTTTTTTCTCACTCTGCAAAGAGGTGTGGGATAAATTTAGAGCACTCTTTTGGCAGTCATTGTTTACAGTTAAAAACTCACCTAAAATCCATAGCATAGCTCTGGAACAGTACTAAGTTTTGACAAATTAAATAAAGGATTAGAGACCACCCTGAAAAATATGCATGTGATTTCCACATTGAACTGCTTCTAGAATTACTTCTAGGATTAATCATTTTGTATCGATATGCATTTATTCACAAAGTGGTAGCTATTTTGAGAATGCAAAACCAAAAAGTAAAGACCAGTTATGAATGAAAATACAAATTGGTCAGCATCCTTCTCTAAATAGAAGGGAAATCACATAACTTCAGCTTTCAAAATAGTCTCTTTTTTCTAGTTTTTTTTGGCCGAAGTCTGAGGTACATATTTCTTGACTGTATTGCATTTTTAGTTCTTTCTATGTCTCCTTATTATCTGATTCAAGACATCGCTCTCTATATATGATATCTTTCTTGACTTTGGCTTTTTAGCCCAAGGAATTCAATTAAATTCATCTGAAAGATGGAAAGCTGAGGCCCATAAGGGCAATAACAAAGACTAAAAATAATGAGAAGGATGTAAAAATATCCTGATTTTGGGTGTAGGGGATTTAATAGTACTCAGAGGTTTTAATTAATTTTTTTTTTCCTTGATAGTTATTCCTCTTCTTTTTCTAATTCCCTTTGCTCAGGCACTGAAAAATATCCTTTGGCCAGAATACTGAAGCTGAAACAAACAGACAGATCTCCCGAACCCCCACGCTTTCTCTAGTAATTGTCCACTGTTCCCTCTGTCAGAACTGGTGTCAATGAACAATGTTCCTGAGGGCCAGATTTCCTGGGGCAATTCCAATTTCAAAGAGGTTCTCTCTCTCTTATAGTATATAATGTAAACGTAACTTGATTTAGGGATTGGAAAAATAAGGTCACTCTACATGGTGAGTATCAGTCAATTAATTAGTCAATATGTATATATATGTATGCATGCATATGTAGATATGTATGTTACATGTGTTTAAAATAAACTACATGCATGCACATGTGTGTATGTTTACACACATGCAAATTATTCTCTTTCTCATGAGTTCCGTTCTATGAAGTTGTTTAGCAAACCCTGAATCATTGCTCCTGGGGGAAATACAGGGTTAGGTTCCTGCAAGCCTCTTATCACAACATTCTTATCACCTGAGCAATACATAACTTTGTTTCATATGTGTTTCTGTTTAAAGACACCTTATATATTGCTGAATCATTAACATTGAACTTAAGACCAACACTAGTATAACTTATGCTTGAATGAAGGTTACCTAATACCTGTGTATCTCTCTCAGGCACATCACAGCCTTCCTGCACTTAATAACACTAGACAACACTTCAGTTCTACCCTGGAGGACCATTTTAAAGAGCAAAATCAACAAAAAGTGCAACAAATAAAAAATGTGGCACTTAATAGACTATGAAAACCTAACAAATCTAAAAGCCTCAACTGGGAATATTAGTAATTTCCTGGCCACTCCTATGATGAGTGTAGACTCAGACTTCCCATTTCCCTACTGTGTCTCCATTTATCATTGCTGAATAAAGACACTGGTCCTCAGGAGTATGACACTGAGACTCAGTTCCTGGCAAGCAATTTCTGCATTTTCTATTCTATTACACTGATCTATTTGTCTATCTGTATGCCAATACCAAATTGCTTTAATACTATATCTATATAATAAGTAGTGTAAGTGTTCCAAATGTGTTCTTTATTTTTGAAGTTGTCAATTTTTATAAAATACCTGCTGGGACTTTGAATTCATTGCATTTAATCTATATTATCAGTGTGGAAGAAGTAACTATGAATGGTATTAAGACTCCTAATTCACAAATGTGGTATGACTCTGAACTGGTTTAGAGCTTTAATTCCTTTCATAAATGTTTTGTAGTTTACAGTGAATAGGTCTTGCACATATTCTATCAGAATTATCCCTAATTTTTCATATTTTTGCTGTTATTTTAAGTGGTATTTTTATTTCAATATCTAATTGTTTGTTACTGGTATTTATAAATACAATTGGTTTTTATGTGGATGCTGTACCCTGAAATTTTTCTAAACTTACATATTGGTGCTGAGTAGCTTTTTTATAGATTCCATGAGATTTGTCTCTACAGACAATTATGTCATACATGATTAAACAAAGTTTTACTTTTTCTTTTCCAATCTGGATGACTTGACTTCTGTTTCTCATGTTGGCTAGAACCTTCACTATCTTGAATAGAAGTAGTAATAGCAGACATTCTTGCCTGGCTCCTTATCTTAGAAGGATAGCAGTCAAATTTTACTATTTTTTTTTTTTAAATTTTTAGTGTTTTTTTAAATAAAATGTTTTTTAAGTGACTACTGAAATATTTGAAATCAAATGTGTGGCTTGAATATATACATACTCATATTTATCTCTATTATGATATAATTTGCATGCCATATAATTGCCCCATTTAACTGTATAAATCATTAGTTTTATTAGCTTCTCAGAGTTGTTCTCCATCCCCACTATCAAATTTAGAAAATTTTCATCACCTCTAGAAGAAAGCATGTACCCATTAGCAGTCACTCCACATTTTCCCATAACCCTCCCAGACCTACGACACCCCAATATACCTTCTCCACTTATATACTTGTCTATTCTGAATATTTCATATACATGGAATTATACAATATGTTGTCTTTGTCATTAGCTTCTTTCACTTAGCATATTTTCAAGGTTTATCCATGTCATAGCGTGTATCAGTACTTTATTCATTTTTATGGATGAATAACATCTTATTGAATGGATATACAACATTTTGCTTATCCATTTTTCAGCTGATGGGCACTGGGTTGTTTCTATTTTTGGGCTATTATGAATAATGCTGCTATAAATATTTGTGGACAAATTTTTGTGTGAACATATGTTCACGTTTCCCTTGAGTATATATCTAGGAATAAATTTGCTGGGCCATAGAAAAACTGTGTTTGACTTTCTGAGGAACTCTCACTTCCACAGTGACTGTTTCACTTTTCATTCCCATCAGCAATACACGAGGGTTGTTTCCCCCTGTTCTTGCAACACTTCTTATTGTCCATCTTCTTTACCCATCCTAATTATTATGAAGTAGCCTCTCATTGTGGTTTTGATTTGCATTCGCTAATGACTAATGATGTTGAACATCTTTTTATGTATTTACTGGTATTTTGCATATTCTTTTTGGAGAATTATCTATTCAGATTCGTGGCTCATTTTTAAATTGGGATTATCTTTTTGTTGTTGACTCTTAAGAATTATTTATATTTGTTTATAAGTCTCTTTTCAGATACGTAATTTGAAAATATTTTCTCCTATTTTGTGGGTTGTCTTTTTACTTTCTTGATGGTATACTTCATAGCACAAAAGTTTTTAATTTTTATGAAGTCCAATGTATCTATTTTTTCTTTGGTTGCTTGTGCTTTAGGTGTCATAACTAAGAAAGAAGAAACAATTGCCTAATACAGAATCATTAAGATTTACACCTATGTTTTCTTCTAAGAGTTTTGTCTCTTACATTTAGGTCTTTGATCCATTTGAGGTAATTTTTATGTGGTGTGAGGTGGGGATCTAAATTCATGTTTTCACATCATGATATCCAGTTGTACCTGAGTAATCCTTTTTATATGTTTCTGGAATCAATGATAGTATTTTATTCAATATTTTAAAATCTAGATTCATAATAGGTACACTGCATTGTTCTGTAGTTTTATTTTTAATTTTTTTGATTTTTGTTTTTTTATTTGGTTGGTATCATAATTATACTATGGTCTTATAGAAGTAGTTGGTAGGTAATCCCTTTTCTCTGCATTTTGGAAGAATTTTTAAAGGATTTGTATTATTTCTTCTTTAAACGCTTCCTAGAATTCATTGGTGACGGCCATTTGGGCTTTTATTTATTTATTTATTTTTTTGTGGGAAGTTTTCCAAATTACTAATTCAATTTTTTTACGTATTAATTGATACCTATACCTTAATAAGCATCAATTAATAAGGTACCTATACCTTATTATAGGTATTCTGGTTTTCTATTTTTCCTAAGTCAATTCCAGTACCTATGACTTTCTAGGAGCTTTAAAATTTCATCCACATAATTTAATTTATTGGCATACAATATAAGTATTTTCTTATAATCTTTTTGATTTCTGCAAGGTTGGCAGTAATGTCCCTTCTTCCATTTGTCATTTTTGTCTTCCCTTTTGGTCTTGGTCAGTCTAGCTAAAGATGTTTCAATTTTGTTGACCTTTTCACAGAATCAATTTTGTCTTCCCTGATTTTCTCTATTTTTTTCCTGCTGTATATTTAATTTACTTTATGAAATATAGAGTAGAAAAAAATGTAGAGTAGAAAAAGACATTTGGTTTCTCTGATGTCTACAAGGCTTTCCATTTTCTTATTCCAAATAGTCCTTCTTTCATTTACTGGAAAAAATACATTTCTATCTTTATCTGGCACTTGGAACTGTGCTAGGCTCTGTGAATACAGTGGTGAGCAACACTGGACACTGTTCCCAATGTATGGATCCTGCATTCTAGACAGAGGATAATCACATTGTCAGACCAAAAAATGCTTAGTTAAAACTGATAATAGTCTTATGAAGAAAAGGAATGCACGTCTAAGAGGAGATATAAAAAAACTACCTGACCTATAGAGACAACAGAGATTATGTCTCACTGGAAGTAAAGAGGAGAGTTAAGGTTAGATCTGAGCAGGTGGCGCAAGAGCATTATAGGTAGAAGATGCAGTGTTTGCAAAAGTTTTGCATGTGTAAAGAACTGGAAGGAGTAAAACATGGCGACAATATGGGAAAGAGAAGGAGAGACACAGTTTAGTGCTCACCTCCAAACATTCTGCCTACCACGCTATTGGCTGCTTAGTGGGTTGGTATCAGAATGCAAGAGAAAAGAGGGTCCCGAATGTCTCCTTAGCTTTGGCTTGTAAAATTGAATGAATGGTGGTGCAATTCATTGAACTAGGTGGTCCTGAAATGTTTGTTTAAGAATGTCATAAATTCAGCCCTGCTATGTTGAATTTAAGCTACCTCCAAATACAAATACAATTGTATATGAGGTCTGACATTTAAGTTCACGAACTTGTTGCAATGACATTGCTAACCTCTTTTCATATCAGAGGGATTATTTATTATGAATTTGTACCAACTGGACATTTAACTAAGTTTACTATTTGGAAGTGCTGAAAAGGCTACATGAAAAAGTTAGATGACCTGAACTTTTCACCAACAATTCATGGCTCTTGTATCATAAAATGCACCAGCTCACACGGCACTGTCTGTGAGGCAGTTTTTAGCCAGTAAACAAATACTGTATTGGAACACCCTCCCTACTCACCTGATCTGGCCTCCAATGACTTCTTTCTCTACCTGAAGATAAAGGAATTTACCCAAATAGTGAAAGAAAGACATTTTGATGACATTCAGGACATCAAGGGTAATATGACAATAGCTTTGATGGCCATTCCAGAAAGAGTTCCAAAATTGCTTCGAAGAGTGGACTAGACTCTGGCATCAGTGCATAGCTTCCCAAGCGGAGTACTTCAAAGGTGACCATAGTGATATTCAGCAATGAGGTATGTAGCACTTTTTCTAGGATGAGTTCATGAACTTCATTGTCTGACCTTGTATAATCATAATAAGTAACACTTATGTAGCTCCTATTTTTTTGCTGGGTATTATTGTAAGATCTTCACATAACCATTCAATTCTTCCAACAAATCTAGAAAGTTTGTCTATTGTTAGTTTCTTTTTACAGAATAGGCACAAAAGTGTGTGTGTGTGTGTGTGTGTGTGTGTGTGTGTGTGTGTTTATATGGAGTTCAGTGGCAAGATGATGGGGAATAGAGAGAGCAGCGGGACCAACATTGGCCGCTGAGGTGAAGATAGAGAGCAAACAGAGTGGGCTGCATGAAGAATAAGGTTTTGCTCATGTGGTGCGATGAAAAGACAGAAGAGCAAAGGGGTTTATGGTATGGCCAAGAATATTACTGAAATAATGCATGATAAGAAAATGGAAAAAAGTGGAGCTAGGGTTTAGAAGAATTCAAAGATTTCCTTCCTGCCGATCTGGAGCCCCTTCAGCCTCCTTGAAGATGCAGAAATATGATTCCTTTATACAATCTAAGCCTTATATCTGCCTTAGCTTAACCTCATAAAAATACTATCAAAGTGCTTGAATTCCAGAAGACTGTGCTTGTTTTCAATCACTAACTCCTGACCCAGCTGTTTCTCTTTAAGTGCCAGGGATAATTTCAATGATGTCCAGTCCTCAGAGGTCTGTGCTTTGTAAGCCCAATAAATCTAAATCCAATATATCTGTTCACAATTAAGATACTTTCTCATATTTATTTTCCTTTCGTGTTAATTAAAGGTTTATTTCTGTGTATGGGTTTTAGAAAAAGTGGAGGTTAAAACTATAAATCTAAATCTTAAATAACAAACCTTTTCTTTAGGCTTATATGTTGGCAAAAATCATTGCTGAGATAGCTTAAATAATTAATAATTGCTATTAACAAATCTCTGTGGGCAACACAATCTCAGAGGACACCACTGTATTTTCAGCATCAGTGGCCTATCACTATTGAGATAGCTAGAAAAATGTTTGGGGACAGGTGGGGAAAAGATAAGCTGAGACCCTCAGGCAGCATGGCACTGAAAGAAAAATGTCTCACAATTTTGTGATGGTCCCTATTCTTCAGATTTTCTTAGGATCACCAAATCAGTGTGAGAAAGAATGGGCTTCACTTTGCATTACTGTGTAATCACCATTATTTATTTGCACAGTTTAGAGATTGCAAATGATTTCTGACCTTTGCTACAGCATTATGAGCAGAAAGGAAAACTGTCCCTTTAAAACTTGCCTCTTGATATTAATAAATGAGGGACCTCTCACAGTTCTATGCCAGACTCCATTTGTGCAATGTTGAATTGAAGTTTCCAGGTGAAATGAACAGCTGCCAAGCTAGCCTTTCAAGAAGCTGCCTTTGGGAACATAATACTTTATTATCCGTGTTGTGCCATTCTATGCTGAGTAGTAGTTAAAATAATGAGAGGTCTGACTAAGTGATCTATTTCAAGGTCTATTTTCTCCTTAGCTAGTGGTGCCCCTTCAGACTGTTCCATCCATCTGTTCTTCCTCAGGGCACAAGAAGCAAGCCAGTTGGTTGGAACTAAAGTCTTTCACCTGTTTTATTTCTTTTTAAACACTTGTAAACTGAATTCTGTCTCTAATATGTTTATCTAGAACCAAGCTTTTGGCTTCCCTGGAATCATGTCTTCTTTCACTAGTTAAGAATATTTTCCATTTGTTTTGAGTTTAAAAATTTGCCAGCTTCCTATAGCTACTAATTAAGGGCAGTTAGTTCTTTTTTTTCCTACCAACTCCTCCAAATTCTAGCACCTGATTGATTACAGAACAAAACTTATTATTAATCACAAGTCCACTTTTATTCCTTTTGGCAGAACATAATTTCCTCTTAAAGGCTTTTTAGGAAACAATGTAATAATCTTTAAAATTTGGCTTGGACATCAAATGGCTTTCATTAAGCAACAGTTTGAGTTGAGTACAAATGAATCAAAACCATATTTCAAATAATGGGGAAATGCCTTTGGAATTCACATATTGGGTCTTTCCCAAAGCAAAACAATTGAAAATTTGTTGTGGTGCTTGGCAAAACTAAAGGTATGCATGCGTTTGTTGGGAAGAAATGGAAGGAAGTTAATTTTCTGGAAAGAAGACATTGGGTTATCTCTCATCATGAAATAGGATAACCTGTTAATACATTTCTTATCTCTAGGAATAGCAATGGAGAAGGTTATGTGAACTCACCTCCCTCCACATAGAAGAATTGCATTAATTAACATAGGTGCAACTAGTTTTATAAAAAGTGTTTTCTGTAGTGCAATGTAGGACTAAAGGAAATGGAATGATACTAGAATTCCAGACACTACAACAGGCACTGAGGGACCTAATTTGTGTCAGGGGTCTCATTCAATCCTCCCAGACACAATTAAATACCTCCTATTTCATCCCGGTAGCTGGAAAGGGGTGTTTTTCCTTGCCCATTCTGTAAACTGGAAGAGCCATTAGAGGTCCTCTATCATGATTGTAATTTGCTCTGAGTGTAGGTCAGTTTATCAGAGGTCTTTTTCTGAGCCCCTTCATCAAAATTAAGTCTTCCTCTCCACAGTTTCTTTCCCATAGAACCTGTTTATTTTCCTTTTTAATCTTTACTGCAATTGTTAATTTAAAATTTATTTATGCTTGTCTAATATCTGCTATCCCATTAAACCATTAGCTGTGGCTGAATCTTATACCTTTTTGGCCCTGACTAATATCCTCACAGCCTCACCTCTGACTTTAGCCACTCATCTTATGACCATAACAGTTCCTGGCCTCCACATGTCTTTTATTTTTACCCCTTGCGCTTCTCGTATGCCACAGTCTTCGTGGGACCCATTCATCAGCCAAACATTTCAAATCTGGAATGCGGGGAGTTAGTGCCATGGGGACAACTTTCATCTAGTGGGGTTTAGAGTTACTGGAGAAGTACTTTGGTCTGTCCTCAGGTAGAACAATGCTGAACTATTGGACTCACTCATATACAGAGTGCTAGACTTACTATTGGTTCTACTAAATGCTAGGTAAGTGGGAATGCAGCCCATTTACTCAGGTGTCTTGACCAAGGTGTTCACACGCAAACTGGAAAGTTCTGATTTTTCTTCTCAAATGTAATTCATACAGGCCTCTGGGTTCATAGAAAGTTAGTTGTATTATTGAATTTTGAATCCTCAGACAGAAGGTGTCAAAACGGTTTACCTAGCATTGCTTCTACGGTTCTTTTGCCCTTTGTCAACTGATCTTAACACCTCATTACTGCCTTGTACTGGGCTTTGTCTGCACATTCATGCTCAGAGTTCTCCCTTTCTGACAAATTAGAGCTAGTTCTTGCTCCTCAGTCCCAGGTTGGGTCATAGAGACACAGGACTATCCCCCTGTTTTTGGAACTTGGTTCATGCACCACCTCTTTCCCAATGAGTTCTGACAGGAGCATCAGAGTCTTTAGCACTGATTTGTTCCGTAAGCCTCGTTTTAAAGGAGCTCTATTTTTTTCCCCTCAAAATCGCACTGCAAGCTAGCCTCTAGGTTTACACATTGCTTAATACATTGTTGTGTCTCCAGAGCTTGGGAATTCAAACCAGCTGACTTTTGAAATTAGTATTTCTAACCCAGGACCTAAAAAGCTTGGAGATTTTCAAAACCAACTCGACCCTCTGAATGCTGACCTGAAACAGGGGAGTCATCAACATGCCTGACTTTCGAACCTAAGTGAGGGTCACTGGCTGCAGCCAGGCAACTCAGAGTTCTGAGGAAAACAAGTGACCCTCTGGTGCTCCCAGGAGCAGAGCTTAGCATGGTGGACGTAATGGGAAGCCATGCAAAGCCTTGATGTCAAACTTCAGAGGAAAAAAACTATTCACCAGGTCATATAGGGGTACATTATAATAAGTCTTGAAGATTACAAGCTATTTTTTGAAAAACTTAAATACTTTTTTCCCTGTCAGGCAGGGATTGATTAGTATACTATCTAATCCCCATTTAAAATACAGGAGGGTGGGAGTTAGCCAAGATATTGAAGCAACCTGGGTGTCCATTGATAGATGAAAGGATAAGGAAGATGTAATATACACACACACACACACACACACACACCACACACACACACACACACACACACACACACACAAAATGGAGTATTACTAGCAATAAAAAGAATAAAATCTTGACATTTGTAGCAACATGGATGGACCTAGAAGGTATTATGCTAAGTGAAATAAGTCAGACAGAGAAATTATATGATTTCACTTATATGTGGAATCTAAAAAACAAAACAAATGACTACACAAAGCAAAATAGAAACAGACCCACAGATATTCAGAACAAGATGATGGTTGCCAAAGGCGAAGGAAGAGGGGGATAGATGAAATAAAGAAAAATAAAATGATGGGAGGACGAAAAAAAAAAAAAGGCACTTGATTTTGTTTAAAGAAATAGAGATCAACTAGGAAGCATATAGGTTGTATAATTAATAAAACACAGCAGGGTGGGGAATTCTATTTAAAATGTAATGAAGTGGGTACCATCCCAATTGTATTCATGAGGAAAGTGAGTCTCTAAAGGAGTAAATACCTTCTCCAAGTCAGACAGTTAAAAGGTGGTTGAGGTGGGATTCAACCCAAGGACTACGTAATTTCAGAAGCCTCACTTTTGCTACAATACCATGCAGCATCCCTAGACAAAATAAGCCAAAAACCAAAAAGATTTTGTTTAACTGGATAAATTTCCTTTTTCCTTTGAAAGGCAAAATTTTACTTATGAGGAATATCACTTATCTTCCAGGTTGTCAAGGTAATGTCTTATTGGAAAGCAAAAATTGTTTCCACCATCAGAATGGCAGACATTTCTATTTATATCATACACTTAAAAAGTTAAGCACAGACATCTAAAAGTGGAATAGGGAACAAAGTATCATCTACTATAATTTGGATTTCTTTAGTTGTGTTACTTCTCTATCAACTTGGTGAAGTTTTACTTTCAAATCCCAAACCCCAAAATAGTAATGTAGGATCATGGTAAGGTGAATAGATATGGTACCCGAAATGTGTTTTAGTCCCATTCTCTGGTTTCCTCATCTAAGGGAAGCAATTTCTACCACTTGTGAAGAATCATAGCATTTGGATGGTAACCATAATGCATTTTTATTTCTATTTCCCATTTTTCTTTTAAAATCTTAGAGAAATACATTTTTCCCCTGCCCTTCATTGAAAGCTTGGGCAGGCTCATGATTTTTCTGTTCCCATTCAGATTAAAAACTACCAAAAATAGTCATTATGAGTTATAAAAGTCATAATGTAAAAATTCAACAAAATTAGTATGTAGTCCTACATAATAAGAGTAAAAATTCTAAACTTAATGGGAAATCTCTGATTTAATCTACTTCAGGCAGTGGGTGAGGGGTGGAGAAAATGGGTGAAGGTGGTCAAAAGGTACAAACTTCCAGTTATCAGATAAATAAGTTCTGGGGATAAAATGTACAGCATGGTGACCATAGTTAACAATACTGTATTGTATATTTGAAAGTTTCTAAGAGAGTAGAGATTAGAAGTTTTCAATACAAGACAAAAATTGTAACTATGTAAGGTGATGACTGTTAACTGAATTTAGTGTGGTGATCATTTTGCAATGTATAAATATGTTGAATTATTATGTTGTACATCCTAAACAAAAACAAAAAAAAACACAATGCTATATGTCAATTATCTCTCAATAAAACTGAAGAAAAAAAAAAGTAATATGGTTCAGTTAAGTTAAAAATAAAATAAAATAAAGAATTACTGCAGTAATGTGTGTCCAGAATGTGTGTGGTGGGAATAAATGAAGACCACGAAAAATAAAAATCTGATTTAACTGACTTCAAGTTAAGCACAGACATGTAAAAGTGGAATAGGGAACAAAGTATCCATGTAGAAAGGCTACATGGTGACAGGTGTGAGGTACTTCTATTCTCTGCTTTTTCCATGCTCATATTCTCCATTTTCCTGTCAGGACGAGGCAGATGAATGCATAGGCTGCTTCTTACTAGTTTTATAGGCCGGTTCTTATTAGTTGTTAACAATATGGGCCTGGAAGAAGGCTACAGTTAGTAATCTTGAGTGGGCATAGCTCATAATGCAAGCTAGATCTTCCTCTTGTGGGTGCTTTTGTTGTAACTTTAAATGTTTCCTGCTTGGCCCCTCTTTCCTGCGGTTGTCATGACCAGTCAGATGTGGCTACCTCTGGTCTTCTGCAACCTCTAACACAGTCCCTGGGCAGCCAGCAGCACAGCCCAGCCTTTCTCCTGAGGTCCTTGTGCCCCCACATAAGACCATACTGGTCAGGACCAGGACTCTGAACTTATTCTCTCAACCACAAAGTGTAGACCTGGTCAGTGGAGACACTCCTACAACATTTGGGGGTATCGGTGTGATCACAGGACAATGCACTAAGCTGACTCTACCATCAAGGGAGTAACTCTGCATGCCTATTATCTCCTAGATTTCAGGGATCTGATGAGCTGTAGGCCCCTTGAGCTTCTTCAGGCAGGAGTCAGACACTGCTCTCTGTCTTTGGATTGCAGGAGCCATAACCCAAAACACTGAGTGAGCTCCTTATCAAAGATGTTATGCAAAACTTATAAATAAGGCAGAAAAGATAACCATGTGTCCTTTCAAATTCATATCAGAGCATTGTCTGCCTAGCCTGTCCAAAGATCATCTGTCACTCTAGAAAAAGATAACATTTTTGACTTACTATTTAGTAATTAGGTCTCAGACTCAGAAAAGTTACATATTACCTTATAGAATGTTGATTAGTTGCAATTACTTTTGAACAGTAGAGATATAAATTATTTTGTAGTAAAGAAGATGATTGACCTCTATGACTATGATATTTTTTGTCCTATAGAATACTACACAATTTTCTAACTAACTCTGAAATCTCATTTGGCATTTTTTTACTGAATATATACATTTCTTGTTTTGTCATGAGGGTGGTTTACTCATTAACAAGTTAAAAAATGTTACTGACACAGACTCACTTTTATTTGTGGGAGTTAACTTTTTGAAAATTATATCTGGATGCCCTTGAAGTGCCCTTTATAAGCTTGAAGTTAGAAGGTGGTGCCTTGCTTCTCATCCCTTGAAAGGAGGGTGGTGAGAGTTCAGCAAACTACAGCTCTCTCTAAAGAACTGTGTTCACCAATCTTTCACAAAATCCTCTCCTGACACTCTGGCCACGTATTATGTTCATGAAGTAGATGAAAAGATTCAGGATTCTGGGAGCAGATTGTAGATCATATCCTTTGGAAATCTGCATATGGAAGGTTTGTCTCTCACTTGGGTTGACTCCCTGATACACTATCATACTGACACCTCAGTCAATCTCAGACCCAAAAAGTCATCCTCTAATATCTTGCATCTTCTTTTGCTGCTATTAAAATAAAAAGATCAAATTGACTGAAAGGACAAAGGCAAATATAACTACCTTTGACCTTTTGACTTACTTGTAGGAAACCAAGTTTTCACATTTGCAACACCTGTTTATTTAATAAATCCTTTTATTTCTCAATGTGGATTCAATTGGCAGTATTCTTTGAATCTCACATTTTCACAATAGTTATGTCTAGAAACTTCTGAAAAAGGTGAATATGAATTGCGCTGGTTTGCATTATCTGTGAAGCTGAGAATAATTTGCTATTTATGTAGAGCAGGCACAAAGCAGGTGCTGAGCAAGGGTGCAGATTAGAGAAAGTGACCTCATCTCAAATGTTGTCTTCTTATATATGTAACATCATCATTTTGTTTAAAGTGCATTTGTAAAACATCAGAGTTCCTACATAAAATCTATATTTAAAAATACCTCTGAGATAGTATATAAATGATCAACTAGAAAATCATTTATCTGATTGGGGTTGTTCATGACCCCTCACCTTGTTCTAATGTCAATTCTGGAGATGGGCTCCAGTCGCATAAGAGGTTCTATGATATGTGTCTGCATATGACTTGAAAACTTGGAGACAAAATAAAAGCAAGTCATTTCATTTAAAATAGGCTCCAAACAGTGAAGGTATTTGCAATTAATGTCTAAATGGGACCGACAAAAACTACCATGTTGTGATTTTCCTTGTTTATTGTATTTCACTTTCAGATGATTAAAACTTTGGAAAATGATGAGAGCAGCATAGGCAAGCCCAAAGAGGTTGAAATCTTTACTAATCTTTTAGGGTTAGAGCTGATGTCAACTCAGCAATTAGAAGATTTCTACAAAGTTCAGACTTTTTAAAAAGTAAAAACATTTGTTAATTGCAAACATTAGGATCCCGAGTCATCATTATAGTGCTGAATTTTCTGGGAAAATACTAAATACGAGTGGTCTCCCATTCTACCATTTTGTGTTCAGGCCCTGAAATCTTTGAAATGCTTAAAATGCAAGTTGTAAAATGCAAGTCTAAAAGAGAATTTATTGTGCCAGAATTGACAGAGGGCAGCAAAAAACTTACAAGCTGTCCTCTAGTTGATTCAAAAAGTAATTAATTGCAGCTGCTGTTTTCCAGCAAGCTGGGGAAATGTCACCAAATACAGAAAACTCCAAAAAGAATGACAAGGCCTTCCTGTAATTTTCCTAGCCTAAACAGAAATGAGATGAATGCATTGTGACTGCTGTAGGTAATGAGACTTTGTAAGATTATTATAAATAGGGTGCATAATTAGTGTTCTACAGTTCAGTAAGCATCTTGTGTTGTTTTTGTGAATTTGGAGTAGGCCCCAATGGCTTGACAAAACATTCACTCTCCCTAAACCAGGCAAACATCTTGGCTTCAGACACTGCTTCCAAATACACTCTGTCAATTACTGTGAAGATAAATTTAGAAAAGAATCAAAACATTAACTACAAGGAGAAGAATTAACAGTGAACGAGTGACTATCATGTGTTGGCAATGTGCCATTCACGCTACTAACTACACATTACGTGTATTATCTTATTTAATCTGCAAAAGGCAACTATTGCTATGCTATTTCAAAGATGAGAATCTGAGGTCTGGAGAGGTAAACTTGACCAATATTCATAGACAACAAATGATATTTGAACCCAGGTCTGTCTAATTTAACATCCTGATTCTCTGAATTATACCAGCTTACTCTCCACAGATTCTACAATGTATGGAAATTTATATTGAGGGTTTTTTTTTTTTTTTTTCCTTTGAGCTGTTCTTTGGAGTGATGTTTGCTATGCATTTTAGTGAAAAATGTTCCAGGGGAGAAAATGCATTTAGTATGGAGAGACTGGTGAAGGCAGCCACTACAAAGGGTGAAAAAAACACAAACATGTTGAAATTACTAATGGATGAGAGTCAGGCACCATCCATCACTATACTTATATTCGCAAAGGTGAACTCATACATATCCAAAAGTTTTCATTTATTTTTGGTAAGGTTTCAAAATAGGAGGACTGAAAGGAATATGACTATCTCTGATTTTAAAGTGAAAGGAAGACATCAGCTTCAATCGTCAGTCAAGAGGAAGGAATAGGTATCTCTTTGTACTTAGAGATAAAATGGTACTTGAGCTCTGAAATGGATCATGACCAAAGACAACTGAAAAACTACGGTATGAACTAGGATCTGTGCAACTGGGGACTTGTGGGAAAGGAAATACAAGGAAAGAGAGTCGGCTAGGATTCTGAGGAATCCACCCCCTTGTTTTAGTTGGGATATAGTCTAACTAATGTAACAAAAGATTCAAGGCACAATGGCTTAAGCATTATAGAAGCTTACTTTTCTTTCACATAATAGTTAAAAAGAAGAAGTCCATGGCTGATAGGAGCGCTCTGCCATCCTCAATAAACACTTACATGTCTGGATCCCTGACATTTGCATCTGCCATCATACCTGCATGCCAGACAATAGCAAAGAGGAGAGGAACAGGAGAGAGCAGACTTGTTCCATTTAAGAGCAAGATCCAGAAGTGCCACACATACCACTGCTGCTTAGCACTTACTTATCTGGCTACAAGAGAGCCTAGGAAATGGAGTCTGTTGTTGATTGGCTGACCATGTGTTCAGCTAAGACTCTTGAAGGACACTATGAATATTGGACAACTACTAATATCTGCCACACACAGCCAGGGAAGGAAGGCGCTCAGGTGGCAAGCTCCAGGAAACATCATGGTCCAATGGGTAAGTTAGGGATTTCCCTCTGACTCCTCCAATTCCCCAGCCTTTTTTCTGGTTGGCTCTCTTATTTGCCCTAACTATTTCTGGAGGATTGTAAAGTAGGGGAAAGAAATACATAGTTGTTAAGCATGCAAGGTAAGGTTTTGGTGCTGAAATACCATCATTCATCATTCCACATTTCTGGGAACAAAAAACAAAAAACAAAACAAACAAAAAACAATAGCTAAATGGGAAATAAAGGGCCACATTTATGTGTTGCCATTCAAGTATATTATACAAACAAGTGCTTTTCTGGACTTCAGTTTTTGGTTTTTTTTTTTCTTCTGGAAACATCAGTCTTCAAGCCAGTGTTATACTGTCTTACTCTGTTCCATTTTGGGGGTTTGTGGAGTCAACTCTGAATCGTTTTCTCTGATAAGTCACAGGGACAAGAATTGGAAGTAGGCTTCATTCACACCCCTCGTTACCGAATCTGAGATGGAGCTGAAAGTGTGAAGAGGCTGGTGGACCCTGCCCTGGGCCTACCTTGTGAATCCCAGACGCAGGAGAGAGAATGCTGCATTTGCGTAAAAGAACTGGAAGCAAAAGGCCTCTAATGGTTCAGTGCCTTTTAAATTACAGTCAACACTTACCTCTGACCAATCACTTCAGCTTCTGCTTCTTTTGGAGAGGCAGTAATGCGTAGAGAGAAAAAGGAATGGTAAAGGCAGAATTTTCCTCCTCTTTTGGTTGAAGTATAAAATGAGGATGAGAAAATAACACAGTAGTTACTGTGGAAGTAAGTATAACAAAAATGAGCCAGACATCCACTGGTTGATTGGTCCCCTTTCACTAAAGTGGCAATTCACAGAGAAATGTTTAAAATGAAAGGACTTCAGGATGTCATAAAATAGGCCCAGCTCTGGTTCTATATGTGGTAGCAATCTAAAGGAAATAAGACACAAAGATGGAAACACACATCTATACCTTCTCTGTTCTTAGACATACGAGAGAACAAGTTAGAAAGGCCTTGATAGGAAGAACTTGATGTCTGGGTGTGTTCCTTTTCAAACAGGATGAAGAATTCCCTGCCGCCAGCTCTCATAGTGGTCATGGTCCTGAGTTCAAGAGAGGCTGTTGCTGCAGCTGAGCACATGTTACGTGTGCTGCTGGTGTGTACCGCACCCTCAGTATTGTTTCTGGGGATCCTCACAGGAGCCTGAGTCTGTCTTTGTGTACATCTCAGTACTCAGATGCTGCTGCTGGAACTAAAGGAAAGCTAAACTGGACTTTTTAACCTAGAATGGGCTTCTGGTGGCTGATCAAGCCCTGAACACAGAGCTTAAATTTAGTGTGTGTGTAATTGTAAGCCTCAGTTTTCTTATTAGTAAAATAGACATGATAACAAGTATTAAAATCACTGGGTTATTATGACGATGAACTTAGGGACACCAATAATTTAACACAATGCCTAATATGATGTAAGAGTTTAATGTATTATTAAGAAGCTGCTGTTGTTATAGATTTGATTTGCCATAAAATATGCTAGGTTTTGGGGATAAAACAACAGTTAACATGTTTTTCCTTCAAAAGGTATACAACCTAATAGAGATAGATATGAAAAGAAATTGGAACAATGGAGTAATACTTGTTCTGTAATAGACTTATTTACAGGGTATATTACTTGTCAAGAGAGGTTTTATAAAAGAGACCACATGTTTCGTCTAATTTAATTCAACAGGAAAAAAAAATTGTAACTGTTTTACTCTCTAAATCTCCATGCATAAGGAGAGTCCCACCTGCAATTTCACCCATCTGCGGAAATTGGCTACTGCCAATTTAGGTGGTCTTCCACCACCCCTCACCCCACAGCTGTAAAGTATATCTCTTGCTTCACATCTTTATGTTTAAAACCTATCTCCATCCCCATTTGTCTTTTGAAGTGTGAATGACATGTCCATGTGTAGTGTTTATAAACTGCTCGACATTATGTACATAAAGTAGCTAGTAGGTGTTCAACACATTTTATGATTCACTGAAAGGGACTTAGTCAAACTAATAGGATCTGTGAATGACAAAGGAATGTTTCCATGTGGAAAGACATGTCTTGGATAGAAATGTCTGTGCCCCAACAAATGCCCTTCTTGCCTTTCAGTTAAAAGGATGGAGGGCCCAACTGGGGACTGTGAAAACAGAGTGAGTGAGAGCTAGGTTAGGGGCATTAGAAAGGCAGTATAGAGAATCTAGGAACTTTCTCTTCACCAGCTTAAAAAAACAATCATTTAAGACAATCACTGAAAAGAATGCTGTTGACATGCCAAGCATTCTCCCTTTTTATAAATATCTGATGAAAGCTCTTGACTACCATGTTTCCCCAAAAATAATACCTAGTCGGACCATCAACTCTAATGCATCTTTTGGAGCAAAAATTAATATAAGACCCGATCTTATTTTACTACAATATAAGACTAGGTCTATAATATAATATAATATAATATAATATAATATAATATAATATAATATAATATAATATAATATAATATAATATATACTGGGTATTATATTAATTTTTGCTCCAAAAGACACATTAGAACTGATGGTCTGGCTAGGTCTTATTTTCTGAGAAAAATGGTAGCAGTTTTAACTTGCTGGTAAGATTAAGGAGAGACTAAATTTGTGGAAATAAGGCACAGAATAAAATGACAATTACAATGAATTTGTACCTGCATACAGTGAATGGAATGACTTTGATCATAAAAGTCAGTATGGATAAGTATTGACCTGGTACATAAAAATTTGCCAAATGCATGAGTAGTCCCAGGAAATGAATACTTTGCAATTGCTTGAATTTTCATGCCATGTTGTCCATACTTTGCACAGGTTCAAGTGCAAAGTATGGATGCTTTTCTAATTTCCGATCACTGCTGGGACTGGCTTCCCGAGCCAGAGCACCTTTATTGCTCTAAGAAACATGTGTTGAAGTTCATAGTCATTCCTATTTCCTCTGACATTTATGTTTCCTCCAGTGTCCCTTTCCCACATCTTCTGAAATAGGACATGTTCAGTGATATGAAATGTGTTGTCTGACAATGTAATCAATAGAGCAGAAACCTGCCTCAAGATGCCCTGGGACCTATATCTCATATTCATAAAAGGAGTTATTACTTTGGGTGCTGCTAGGCTGTCGAGTCTCTCCATTTTTATTAATTGTATCTCTCTACTGCCCTGGATAGAAAAGAGCTGCTGCTTTATGAGTTTTCTCATTTTCCCAATCTGCAATGTTTTGGACTCTGAATGGAGCAAAAAAGTAATTCACAAAAGCAACAGTTGTTGTTTGTCTCATACAATTAAATTCTAAGAATCGACTCCAGAGGTGATGTTTTCAGGGGAAGCAGGGTATATTGGTCATAACTGTCTTTGCCATTTGTTGAAATTGGAGTTCAATTTGAAGAGAAAATCTGATAAAGAAAACAGAGAGCTAGACTAGAGTTAGGACACCGAGGCTATTATTGCGTGAGTATTCCTGCTGACTTCCTGGGAAGTTTGAGCTAGACACACCATGCTTTTCAGTTTCTTTGTGTGCGAATGTCGGCAGCTGGGCCTATCCTTCCAGACAACGAAAGGCTTTTGTTTGTAATTATATGTATATAGCAAGGTACTTGATGTAAAAACTCTGAATTATAGCCAAGGTATGCAATCTGTGTATACAGTGCCCTATATTTGGTTTAATGGTCGACTGTCACTTTCTTGAATGTTGTAATACTTTTGAACAAGGGACCTCCCCACACACACATGTTCCTTTTGCTCTAGACCCTGCAAATAGTGTAGTCAGTCTTGATTATCACACATTCAACTGTAACTAAGAAAACTTGATGGATAAAGATATAGATGTCCACACTGTAAATTTTTTTCAATGAAAATAAATTAACAATTCATCTAATGTTTTCAAGAATAATTTGTTTGTAGTTCTTACTTCATACAAGTATTCAATATTGACTAGTTTATTGTAATATTGACAGGGATAATTGTTGCTAGATTTTATAAGATACAGCCATCATTGTCTTATGGGAAAACTAGTAAAATCCTCTGGGAAAAATGAACTTACAAGCTTTTGAAAAATATTCCTCAGTTCAAGTCACTTTTTTGTCTTTAATACTTTTGAAGAAACTGTAATTTTTAGGTGGAAACTGTCTTTTACCACCTAAAGTCCCTGTGTGGCCGACAGCTGTCAGGCAGAATTCTAGACACATGTCAACTCGGCAACACCTAGCAGAGAGGCAGCCACTGCTGTCTCTGTCATTGTAAGCTGTAATTAATCAATTTTTTTCTGAAAATACCTGATTGAGTATGATGCATCATTGACATTAAAAACATACGAGGGGAGGGGGCATACTATGACTAGCCAGCTTAGTTGTGAAATTACATTTCTAATAGAGAGACTGCATTACATTTGTCCTTATCCCTTTTTTTATCCCTATCGTATAGAACTATTTTAAGTTGAAACTTGTTTCTTAGGAGTCGAGACTTTTTGTTGTTTATTGTATTTTATTTTGGGTGGGGGGAAGTAAAAGGTGGGGGAGGTTGCTATTTGTTGAAGTCTATATACATACAATCTACATATGAACCACTCATAAATGATACCCTGTTTTAGTCCTAGTTTTGAGCAATCAGCCTTTCAGTTATTAATTGGTCAATCACAAAATTCATGATTTTAAGATGATGAATGGAAGAAAACCCCATTATCATATTATATGTACGTTGTTATATTCCTTTGTCATATACCAAAACATATGTTTGCCTCAGGGAGCTCATAGCTCTGTTAGGAATACAACCATTTGTAAACAGATGATGTGAGAAATATGCATTAAGTGCTATGGCGTTTAGAAATATAGAAGGACCACCTAATTTAGACCGAAAGAGTGAGGAAGGAAACCACATTTAAGCTGATACCTAAATGACATTAATAGTTAGCTTGAACCCACAGTTTGGCCTTGAAGATAACTTGGAAGAAGAAGGTACAAACCAGAGAATAGATAAGTGGAGTATGTAATGTAAAAACTATAGTCTGGTCAGATATGAGGAAAATGAAGTAACTGAGGTTAAGGAGAGACCTAACCTTTAAAGAAAAATAACAAACAGAAGTTAATTGGAGACAACCTGAATTCAGGATCAATGGGTAATGGGTGTGGAATCTGAAGATGAGAAGTAAAATTTAGAGTACCAAGTACTTTTGGAGAATGTTTTCTTTACTTTAAGAAAAGTTAGATGCAAGCTCCATGCTCACATAGACTCTGTCTTGTTCACTGCCGTATCAGTAAGTGTATGGATAATCTTCTCTATAATAAGCACTCTATATCATGTGTTGAGGAACTGAATGAATTGTCTAGTTGTTAGCCTGTAAGTAAAGAAGTTGAAAATGTGAAGCCACATTTGTGCAAGTGAGACCAAGATGAAATCTGTAACTAAACTGTATACCTGTAAATTGTCTTCTCAGACAAATTCCTTATACTTCAGCAAGACACTTTTTGTACTTTTTACAAATGAGATTGATGCTTATTTTATCTGAACAGAGAGAAAGCAAAGGGGTACATACTTGCTTATGGATGAAATGAAAATGTTTTTAGAACTGTTAGACCTCTTACTATACTTTTTAAAGGTTTTAAAAGAAATTTCAGAGTCTGAAATATTTTTAACTCTTTCCTCTGTATGTCATTATTTTAGTATATTAATTTCTCGGTTGGCAAAGTTTGTGGTGTACTAAGGGGCCAAAGACTTCTTCCTAATCACAATTTAGAAACATTTGTCCCTTGAATAATGAAAACAAGTTGTGAATAGATAGCTTCTATAACTTTTGTCCAGGTCAATTGAAGGGCATATGGCCAAGTCTAGGAAATAATCAATTTTCTTATAATAGATTTTTTGGTAAAATTCTGGGTTGTTGATAAATGTCCCATAAATTCCCATTTCCTTTTCTTGTATTTGAGGGTTTTTTTTTTTTAAAGCCTAATTCTAAACTCTGGAAAAGGTGCATTAATGGATATGATTTTAGCTGTAGAGAAACTAACTGTACCGAGGAGAAGCTATTTATTTAGCTGATGACAGAATGTTAATATAAACCAATGACATGCATCATGTGAGAAACCATTAAAAGTAGATCAATTAAAGCCAATTCCTTGAAGGAATAATGGAATTCAAATGAAAATATTTTAAAATAAAAACATTATAAAAGAAGCTCAACAAATCAGTTTTAAAAATATTTTGAGCATTGATTTTTTTTCAATTTTTAAGGTATTTATTTACCATGGAGAAAAAAGAATAATTAGTGATTGATTCCTCAGGCAGAGTAAAATCTATTGTTACAAAGAATATTTTGAAAATCTAATGAAGGAATGTGAGCTGAAGTCTTTTATATTAAGGAGATTAAGTGAATCATGCTTCATGTATTTGATCAAATAATACTGTCAGTAGAGTAAAGGACATTATTTTGATTCCTGGGCGTCTTGCTGTGCTTATTCATGGATTAATATTACATAGCCACAGATTATTCTGCCAACTACAGTCTCATAAAAGTTTGGTTTGTCATAGTGGGGCTCAAGAGAGGACATGTGGGTCATTTTCAGAAACACCCAGAAAAACAAGTTTCTCAGATGGCTCACCAATATTTTATTTTTCTTGTGTAAATAGTGCATTTCTCAGTAATGAAGAAAAGCAGTGAAAAACTAACAAATAAAAGCCATCTTTACTATTCTATTTTTCTTTTTCCAATTGTTTTCATGCCTCTCCTCTCAAAAGAAAGACTTGAGATAATATGAAAGGGTGAGTGACAGAGTGTGAGAGATCTATTTAATCAGGGTTCCCTGAGCAGAAAAAAAAAAAAAAAAAAAATTTTCAAAGTGGGTCTGTGCCGAAACATCTATGTGAACTTTGGTAGAATAGGCAGGTCCTGTGTATGGTGAACAGGGCTTGGGTGTCTAAGCACCAGTTGGTCAATGCTATGTGGATGGAGGCTCTGTAGTCCCTGCTGCCACAATGTGATAAACTGAAGAACTTCTATTTAGATTTGGGGGAACTTCTGACATACCTCATTATTCTTAGTTTGGATATGAAGTGCTTATTTTTAAGATCCCTAAATAACGTGAGTTCTGGGGTCTCTGTTAGGTATTTAAAAGCTTGTCTGTCCCTCCCCAATCCACACTGCCTCAACAATAATGTTGGCTGGGAGTTTAAATTCTTGCTTTGTTCTCCTTTTACTGTTTAGACCTATTTCACCTTTGGATGACAACTGATCTATTTCACATTTCTCATCTAGGGTATGTAGATCATTTTCACCCCATAGGATTTCTGAAGATAAGAAAAGCAACCTATGGTAGATTAAAGATGGCTGAAAATTCTTTGCTACTTCTCCAATTAAAGTGTGGAGACTAATCCCTTTCCTTTCACTGGCTTTATGAACTTATTAATCAATGGAATACAGTAAAAAGTTACCTTCTGAAATTTTAACACTACATCATAATAAGTCTTGCGACTTCTATCTGGACCTTTTAGAACATTCCCTCTTGGACCTCTGAGTCACCACGTAAGAAGTCTGACTACTCATCCAGAAAATTGTTGTAGGAGAGACCCTGAGACTAAATGGAGGAGAGGTCCCAGATGAGCTCAGTTTTCTAGTCTTCCCACCAAGACACCAACTATATGAGGAATCATCTTGGATCCTTAGTCTAAGATGGACACTGGATCTCCCAGGCTGAAAGAAGGAAGAAAAGAAAAGCAATATGGTGACCCTACAAAGGACTGTAGATTCTGTTGGAGGCTATAAAGAAAATAGAAATTCAGAAAATAATTTAACCATAGCAAAACAAGATAATGCAGCAATAGAAGGGGGGTGAGAGATGAGGGTAAGGGGGATCAAATATATGGTGATGGAAGGAAACTGACTCTGGGTGGTGAATACACAATGGGATTTATAGATGATGTAATACAGAATTGTACACCTGAAATCTATGTAATTTTACTAACAATTGTCACCCCAATAAATTAAAAAAAAAACCAAAAAAAAAACCAGGAAAATAAAGAAAGAGGATTACATAATGGATAGGAAAACTGTGATAGGGAAAGCAGATATAAACATTGATGAATAAGAGTACTGGTTACTGAAGAGTCAAAAGGAGGTGAATTGAAGGTAGCCAAAATAAAGATAAGTCCCAAGATTAGCATATAAACTCTCTCCAAATTTTGACTGACCTCTGAATTCTGTGTTTAATAACCATAGGATAAACAATAGCTTAAAGGCTGATGTATAAGTCAGTTATCTTCCAAGAACTCTCTTAATAAGCCTACCCAATGACTATTGCTTATATCTTCTTGGCCACATTTGAGCTCTAATGAGGCTGACAGTACATAGTCTTTTTTTTCCCACTGAACTTTATTGTTAACAGAAATAAAATAGAATTTCTGGACATAAAGGAGAAGGGAATTCTAGTTACCTTCCTGGAATCAGATAGGGAACTATAAGTATTTGCCCCCCAAAACCTAAACATTTTTTTAAGAATAAGAATGCTGGAATTAATTTATGAGCTTTAACTGTGACCTAATCTTTATCCCCTTACTTTTACTCTGCAGAAGACACAGATGATGTTCTCTTCACCAAGATGTTGAAAAATATTTGGTGAAAGGAGCAAGAGCAACTTTAGGAAGAACTGTAGTAGCTATTCTCTGTGCTAAGAGATGATGGTAAGAGATGATGAAATTAGAATAGACTCCTGGGTTTCTACAGTGATTATAAGAATGATCTCACCATAGGTATCTTTGGCAATGGCTAAATGGTTATGAGACCTCTTAGACAGAAATACTTGGAGAAACCATTAATAAATTATTTAATATATATTTCTGAATAGTTCCAGAACTGGTGAACAGAGTCCTGACTAGAGCCAGTATGACACAAAAATCTCCACTTGAGTCAGTTCACAGAATCTTCTCTAAATATTGAACTTCTGTCAGTTCTACTTATTTTCCCCTTAGTCATATTGTCTCTCAAATTTTTGTATTATTAACTTATAATACACAACTTCCTATTAACTTATATTAATATTTACCTTTGTATGAATATCTTACCTCCCAAACCAATCTGTAATTTTCTTCAAGGAGGAGCCATGTTTTATGCTTCTTGTTTCCTGGAGCTGTAGCTCAATAATGAACTTATGCTGTCTGTCTGTAATTACTTTATTAAATTGACTGGACGCAGTTCCTAGACAGGAAATAGTTATGAATATTTGCCAAAACTGCCTTCAATCAGAAATCCTTTCCCTATCCTTGGCCAATATCTTAGGAAGATAATGCTTTCTGTTTTTCTATACACTTTTGGACATTCAAGTATTTTCTGAATGTAATTCTATGTTGATGTAGCATAAAACCAGCCACTTATATTTTAATCTCTCCACCCATCCTCCAATAACACATACTAATCAATAAGGAGAGGATACAAAACCTATTATTCATGCCTAGAACATAACAAGGAGACAGTAAATACTATATGCTTCAATTTATATGAAAATAGGGAAATAATTATCTGAAACCAGTAGAACCATCTGCAAATCCCACAAAAGATTGGGGATTCAATTGGACGCTGAAAAAAAATGACAGTTCAGAAAGCAGCCCAACTATGACAAGGCAAGATAATTCAACAATAGAAAGAGAAGATTATACTCTGAGTAGGGAAACAGAAAGTAAAGATAAAAGGTCTGAAAACCGATGGAGAAGAATATGAGGTCATGAAGAGTCAAAAAAGAAAGGGAATTGACGGTAGCAACAAGTGGAGGGGAGTCCCAAAATCACCATATAGATTCTCCATAAATTCCTGGATGACACCTAAATTCTGCATACACTAGAAGAGACTCCAATTATCTCAAGGTAAATGATAACTGGAAGATGGAAATACCTGTTTTGAGATTTCAGCAGGTGCTCAATGAATAAAGACAAAGTGTGAAGTTCAAATTTTGTCATATTAAAAGGGCTTGGTAAAAAGCTTGGACTTTCATGATTTAGAAGTAAATATTATATATGAAGACTAAGGGATTTGTCCTAGGTTTAAGGGGGAAATTTCAAAATTACACATTTTAACAGAGACTAAAATGAAGATTCTATGAGATTGAGATTCTCTGCCACTTACTTATCTTATTAGTAAACAAACTTAATACACTGCAGAGGTAAGCAAAACAAAACAAAACAAAACAAAAATAAAACAGAACAAACATAGTCCAGAGTCCCTTCAAAATAGTATCCCTGGTGTGTAGGGAAAAATAAAAAGAAGTAGTAAATAGGAGAAGAAACAAAATTTGATCAATAGTTAAGAGAAAAATTAAGTAATAGAAACAGATCCACAGACAACACAGATGTTGAAATTAGCAGACATTGACTCTAATATTTAGCATACATTTGTTACAATATGTACAAAACACACACACGCACACACACAATAGATGGAGTAATAGGGAAACTGTAGGATGCAATGGGAAATCCTAGAAATAAAATATATATATATATATATAAAATTAAACAGAAAATCACTGGCTGAGATTAACAGATTAGCACAATCTCAATAACCTTTGAAACAAATTTATCCTATCTAGTGTATGTGTAACTATAACCTCAGAAAGTAAGGAGAGGAAGAAGCAGAAAAGATAATTTGAAAAAAATATTGTCTAACATTATTTCTAAATAAATGAAAATCATCAATTCAAATACGCAGGAGATTCAGCAAACCTTTTCATATCAAGTCGAAACGCTAAAAATTGAAGCTAAAGAGAAAATTTTAAATACAACTAGAAGAAAACAGGTACATTACAATTACAATAAGAGGAAAAAAGATAAAAAATAGTAATTAATTTATCCTCAGAAATAATGAGGGTCAAGAAGCAATAGAATCATATCTTGAAAAATGCAGAATTTAGAAAAAAATGTGTCAATCTAAAATTTTATATCTAGTAAAAATATCATTTAAAAATGAAGTCAAAATAAGAGTATTTTTAGATAAATGAAAGTTGAGGGAATTTATCATTAACAGATCAATACAATAAGAAATGCTAAAGAAAGATTTTGGGGGACCTGAAAGGAATTCTAAGTAATAGAATTAAGGGTTTATAGGAAAAAATGAAGATCGCTGGAAAATTGTCACTATGTAGGTAAATATGAAAGATAATTTTCATGTTCTTAAATACTTTTAAAAAATATTTTAAGATGTACTCTTCTACCAACTTTCAAATATGCAATACAGTATTGTTAAATTTAGTCATCATGCTGTATATTACATCCCTGGGACTTATTTATTTGATAACTGGAAGTTTGTATTTTTTGACCATCTTAGCACATTTTGCTCATTCCCTGAGGATATGGTATGCTTTAACAAAAAAGTATCCAGTCTTTTGTTTCCATAGTTCACAAAGCTCTTAAAAGAAATTCAGAACATACATTGAAACCTGGGAGATAGGTGTGTGGGGAATGGGAGAAAGATGTCTCTATTGACTCTTAGCTTCCCTGATCATAACTGACATTTATAAAAAGAACTTTACTGTTTTACAGAGCACCTATCATTTGTCTTCTCTACCTTTCCTCATAAAACCCTTGAGAGGTAGATGTTATGGTAATCCCCAATTAGATCGAACAAATCTGACCAGAGAAACTAATTTATCCATGATATACAGAGTAAGCAAGAAGTCACTTCTAGATCACACCCTTTTTAATTAGAAGAGGGTTTAGAAAACATCTAGATCACAGTTTTTTTTTTTTTTTATCTGGGGTCTATGGACCCTGAAACAGCCCTTTGATACAATTAGTTGGTCCATAATTTGGATGGGAAAACAATTATATCCTTTTCCATTAACTTGTAACTGCAACTTAGCATTTTCTTCTGTTATAATTATAAATCACAAACCATTTAAGTGTTTTTAAATATTTTAAGTCAATTGACTACAGCAAAAAAAAAAAAAAAAATCAGATAGTTTGGAGTTCATAACATACATAGAATTAAAACATGGACAAGAATAGCACAAAAGATGGCAAAACGGAATTATAATTTTGCAAGTTTCTTATATGTGTCGTCCTGTAATAATAATTCAACATAGATAATGATAAATTAAGGAAGTATATATTTATCCTAATAATAACAGCATCTTAAAAACAAAATACCAAATATGAAAGGTATAGCTAAAGGCAATAGAGGAAAAGGAATGGTATACCAAGGTATGGAATACCAAGAAGACAGGAAATGATGCTAAAAGAAGAGATAAACAAATTAAATAAAAAACAAATAGCTAGAGAGTAGACAGACTTAATCATATAAACGTTTACACTAAATTTAAATATACTAAAGAGTCTTATTAAAAAGCCGAAACTGCCATAATGAATAATAGACCTAAGTATATGCTAATTATAGGAAATTCTTTTAATTTCAAAGGCACACAAACAGAATTTTGCTTCAGGCCATTCAGAATAACAGGGACTGGATATACCCTACCACCTAAAAATACTTTAAAAAACTAATAAAAATCTATGAAACAATAGTTCAGACACTAGACAACAAGCAGAGCAGAACTGTGATCCCTAAGAAAGAACAAAGAAAATGAGTTAGTAATAAATGCACTAGTTTGCTGAGTTTCTGGGATACAGGTAAATGAAAGAAACCCAAACAGAGCTCAACATTCTTGTTGATTGGAATAGACAGATATTGGGTAAGGGAAGGAAACGCTGGCTAGAATTTCTAGCCGGAATGTTGGAGAGATTTGTACTGAAAAAAAAAAAAAAAAAAGGTGCAACATACTAGTGAGACTGTTTAGTGAGACTGTTTAGCAACAGGTGAGAAAAATAAGTAAAATAATTTAGGTTAAAATAATGTGCTCAGTAGTCACATAGCAAAAACCTGCCACTAGGGAAGCAACCATGAGTCATACTTTCCCACCAATAAGAAACAAGAACAGGAGAGATCCAAGATGGCAGAGGAGATAAACACTGTGCCTGCGCCCTTTTGTGAACACATTAAAATTACAACTAAATTATAAAATAATCATCCTGGAGAACCATTTGAAGTCTAGCTGAACAGGAATCCTCTGACTAAAAATATAAAGAAGCCACAATGATACTGGCAGGAAGGGTGGAGATGTGGAACTGGACCCAAACTTCAGTGTGGCGTTGAGAATCAGGAGGGATATCTTGGCCACGGAGGTTCCCCGGGGAGGAGCGAGGAACACTAGTCCCCCTACACCAGTCTCCCCAGGCCAGACTACAGGTGCCGGGACAAAGGAGCCCCACAACATCAGTCTGTGAAAAACAGTTGGGGTTCTGACCATCCATGTGGGACGGAAGGCTGCAGGAAAGCCAGATATCCTGTTAAACGGCCTATACACTGACTTGCTCGCAGGTACTCACCTTGGGCTCCAGTGGCGGGACTGTGACTTGGGAAACATCGGTGACGTATGGGGGGAAGAGGGCAGACTGAGGTGTGTAGCTTTAGGGAGAGGACTGGAGGACAGTCAGCATTCTTCCTCTGTGAGGTTCCCCTTCCATGCAGCTGGCAAGAAGTAGCCATCTTTCCCGTGTTGAGCCCGCCCCCCACAGGCCAAACCTGAATCTGATTGGCCTGGTGAGCTCCACTGCTCTGTTCTGCTGACTCATTGGAACCTTGCTTCACCCAACTCCCCGAATGCCAGAGGCACTTTCTCCATAAGCAGCCAGTCCCACCTGAATCACACTATTTCTTGGAAAACTATCAGAGTCTGGCAGGCCCCTAGTGGATGGGAGGCAACTGATCTCTCTGTGCTCTGGGAATTTTGTGGAGTAACTCCAGGCTCATTACTGGCACCAAACCAGAATTTACATTAACCTGGTGAGCACAATGCTTCCCAGTTTAGTGACTCCCTGATACCCTACCTCATCCAACTTGAATACCACATGAGACTTTATCAATGGCTGAATCTTCAGGGACTTGGCAAGTGGCAGCATGCCTCAGGGTATCCTGGGTTTTTGAGGAGCTACCCCAGGTCCAGTACTTGTGGCAGACTTCCTCAGTTCACAGCGTCGCCTCACCCATGCACTTCCAGGTTTAGCACAGGCAGTGAACAACCATGGATTGCTTTGCAGCTCCTATCAGGTAGTCCCTGGCCAACCACAGGCAGTGAGTGACCTGGGTCTGTACTAGAGCCTCTCTCAAAACTAGAACATTCTTGGAGGCTGGCTTCAGACCACAGCAGAGCACCGCCCAATTAGCCTCACAAACGGCACACCTAAAGGGTGGTTTCAACAGGCACCAGAGCCTGCTAGGGTGAATCCCACTCAGTTGGGTAAGCTCCCCGCACAGCAGCCTGTAAGCTGTGGATGTGGCCAAACCCCACAGCCAGTCAGCCTGGGGGCTGACGTGGCTATAACAATCAAGCTCAACTATAACAGAACAGCATACACAACCCACACAAAGGACACTCCTGGAGCACCCGGAGCAGGTAACCAGGGAGACCACGCGAGGGCCCCACAGGGCAGCTACTACATAAGGCCAATTGGCCAAGACTGGGAGTCATAGCAAATGTATTGTGTTTCCCTGAAAATAAGACCTAACCGGAAAATAAGCCCTAGCATGATTTTTCAGGATGACATCCCCTGAACATAAGCCCTAATATGTCTTTTGGAGCAAACCTTAATATAAGACCAGGTCTTATTTTTGGGGAAACATGGTAATACACAGAAACAAACAGAGAGGCAGCCAAAATGAGGTGGGGTGGGGGGAATCCCAAAAGAAAGAACAGGAGGAAATTCCAGAAAAAGAACTAAATGAAATGGGGCCAAACACCTACCAGAGACAGTGTTTAAAACAATGGTTATAAGGAAGCTAAAGGAACTTAGTGAGAACTTCAACAAAGAAATAGCAAGCATAAAAAGGGACACAGAAACCATGAAAAAGAATCAGTCAGAAGTGAAGAATACAATAACTGAAATGAATGCACTAAAAGGAATCAATAGGAAATTAGATGAAGTAGAGGATCGAATCAGTCATTTGGATGATAGCAGAATACACCCAACTGGAACATCAAAAAAAAAAAAAAATGAGGCTAGGTTAAAGGACCTCTGGGATGACATCAAGCATAACAACATTCACATCATAGGGGAACCAGAAGAAGAGAGAAAGCTAGGAATTAGGAACCTATTTCAAGAAATAATGACTTCCTAACCTGGTGAAGAACATAAACATACAAGCCTAGGAAGCACAGAGTCCCAAAAAAGATGAACACAAACAGGCCCACACCAAGATACATTATAATTAAAATGGCAGAGTTTAAGGACAGAGAGAATGCTAAAAGCAGCAAAAGAAAGGGAAGTACCGTGTTTCCCTGAAAATAAGACCTAGCTGGACAATCAGCTCTAATACGGCTTGTGGAGCAAAAATTAATATAACACGTGGTCTTATTTTATTATTATAATATAATATAATATAATATAATATAATATAATATAATATAATATAATATAATATTATAATATAATATAATATAATATAATATAATATAATATAATATAATATAATATAATATAATATAATATAATATGGTAGTAACTTATAAGGGAGTTCCCATAAGATTGTCAGCTGATTTCTCAATAGAAACTTTGCAGGCCAGAAGAGATTGGTACAGAATATTCAATGTGATGTAAAGCAAGGACCTACAAGGGCACTCTATCATTTAAAATTAAAGAACAGATAAAGAGCTTCTCAGACAAGGAAAAGCTAGAGTTCATCACCACCAAATCAGTATTACAAAGAATGGTAGAGGGACTTCTTTACGAATTTAAAAAAAAAAGATCAAAATTATGAATAATCAAATGGCAATAGCTATATATCTATCAACAATTACTTTCAGTGTAAATGGATTAAATGCTCCAAACAAAAGACATAGGAGGGATGAATGGATAAGAAAACAAAACCCTTGCATGCACAGCCTACAAGAGACTCACTTAAGATCAAAAGACACAGACATATGGAAAATAAAGGAATGAAACAAGTTATTTCATGAAAATGAAAACGATAAAAACGAAAAAGCTGGAGTAGCAATACATATACCAGATAAAATAGACTTATACAAGGGACAATAGAGTATAACAAGAGACAAGCAAAGACCCAGTAATCCCACTTCTGGATATTTATCTAAAGAAACCGAAAAAAGCTACTTCAAGGGGACGTGTGCATCCACATGTTCACTGCAGCATTTTTTACAATGGTCAAGATATGGAGGCAGCCAGGCATCGATGAAAGAATGGATAAAGAGGAGGTGGTACATATGTACAATGGAATATTGCTCGGCCATGGAAGGGAATGAGTTCTTGTTATCTTTAGTGGCATGGATGGACCTGGAGGGTATTGTGTTGAGCAGAATGTCAGACAGCAAAAGGTAGATGCAGTGTGATTTTGCTTTTATGTGGAATCTGAAGAACAAAATAAACAAACAAACAACATAGAAACAAACTCATAAATACAGAAAACATTTTGATGATTGCCAGATGGGAGGGGTGTTGGGGGATTCAGGGTAAAAAGGAGGAAGGGAATAAAAACTACAAATTGGTAGTTACAAAATAGTCATAGGGATGTAAAGTAAAGCACAGGGAATATAGTCAATGATATGGCGATAAGTATGTAAAGTGCCAGGTGGGTACTAGACTAGTCAGGAGGGATCATTTCTTAAATTATGTAAATGTCTAACCACTATGCTATACATCTGAAATTAATGTAAAATAATACTGAGTGTCAACTATAATTGAAAAATTTATAAAGAGGGGAAAAGATGAAGGGGAATAAGAGGTCCAAATTTCCAAGTATAAAACCAGTAAGTCAGGGATGTAATGTACAGCATAAGAAATATAGTCAATAATGTTGTGATAGTATAGTCCGGTGTCAGATGGTTGCTAGACTTACCATGGTGATCACATTTTTGGGTATATAAATGTTGAATAACTATGGTGTACACTTGAAACTAATATAATATTGTATGCTAGCTATATTTTTATGTATTTATTCTTAATTAAAGTTTATTGGGGTGACAATGGTTAGTAAAGTTACATAGGGTTCAGGTATACGTCATCTATATATCACGTTGTGTGTTCACCACCCAGAATCAGTTCTCCTTCCATTACCATATATTTGATTCCGTTTACCCTCATCTACCACTGCCCTTTCCCCTTACTATATTTTCAATAAAAATCTTTTAAAAATTAAAATAATAAATAAGTAGAAAATAAAAAAGTTAAGACATAGTTTTGGGGAAACATTTTCCAAACATATATATAATAAAATTATGCATTTTAATATATAGAAGATAGCCCCCCAAAATTGGGGAAATTTTTTTAACAAAAACACTGCAAAGTTGCATAAATGGCTAATAGGCACATCAATACATGCTCAACCTCATTAGGTAGCAAAACAATGTAACTTACAAACAGAATGAGATACCACTACACACCTAGTAGAATAGCTACAATTAGAGATTTATCATGCCAAATGTCGGTGAAGGTGTGGAGCAACATGGATTCTCCATTACTGCTAGAAATGCAAAATGGCACAAAATGGTACAGCTACATAAAAAAAGTGGGTCAGTTTCATATAAAGATAAAATGCATTTGCCATAGGACTCAGCCACTCCACTCACAGTATTTATACACACAAATATATATGTATTTATATACATAAAAAGATATGTACTTGTGTATTCATAGCAGCTTTATGCATAAGAACCAACATTGGATACAATGTCATCACAAGGTGAATAGATAAACACATTCCGATATACACATTCAAAGTAATATAACTGCAAAAATGTAAATTGGATTACTGATACATGCATGAATTTGAAAAATGCTAAATAAAAGAAGCGAGACACATGTAAATACATAGTCTGATTGCATTTATATGAAAGTCTTAAGAAAACAAGTCTAACCTATAGTGACAAAAAGGCAGAGGAGTCTTTATGCTGGATATAGGAGTAGGGTTGAAGATTGACTGGGGAGGGGTGTAAGATAACCTTGTTTGTTCAATGCCGTTGTGATGGCAGTTACATGGGTGTATAGATTTGTCAAAACACTTCAAGCTGTATTCTTAAAATTGATGTTTTGTTTTTTTCTTTGAAAATTTACCGCTATGGAGTTGTGAGGTGTTTTTATTTACAAACAAACAAACAAAAAAAAACACCTAGAATTAAATTCAACAAAAATTCACAAAACTACAAGAAAATCTATAAAATCTTACTGTGACAATTTTTTTAAAAAAGCAAATGAATACATATAATAAACTTATGTTTTATAAATTTTGGAATTATAAAAAGAAACAATCCTCTCCAAAATAAACTGTAGATTTAGCTCCATCAAAATGAAAATCCCAACAGAGGTTCTATCTATCCATCTATCCATCCATCTATCTATCTATCTATCTATCTATCTATCTATCTATCTATCTATCTATCTATCTACCTAAAATTTACAAGCTAATTCTATAATTTATATAGGAGTTCAAACCGCCAAGAAAAACTTAAATAAATCTTGAAGAAAGAGAACAGCCTGGAATATTCATAACACCAACTATTCAGACCTATTATATAGATATTTCAATTAAAACATTGCGTTGTGAATTAAAGGCAGACCAATGCAACAGAATACAGTCCAGATATATAAATATTGTAATCTGATTTATGTCCAAACTGACGTTACTGAGTACAAAAAAGATTTTCTGTTCAATTAAGGGTTCTGGTATCGTTGTATACTCATATAAACAGAGTGAATCTTGATCTCTACTCACAGCTTACACAACATTTCATTTCAAACGGATTGCAGATATAATGTGAAAGATAAAACAATTAAGCACTTAATGGAAAAAATCGAACATCTTTATGATGTTGAAGTAGGTAAAGACAAAATGTAGTCTAATCAAAAAGAAAAAAAGATTAGACCATATCAAAATTAAGGACTTTTCTTCTCCAAAAAACACTATTAAAAAATGAAAATATAAGGTATAGAATATAAGAAGGGAGATATTTATAATCCATACACCCAATGTAGAATTCATACCCAGATTATGAAAATAATCCTATGAAGCAATAAGGGAAATATAGAGAATCCAATAAAAAATGATAAAAAATTACAAAAGTACTTCTCAAAAGAGTCTATCCTAATTGCTAATGAACATAAGCATGATAAACTTCATTAGTCATTACAGAAATGCAAATTAAAACTATAATGCTTATTATTTTGTGTTACCAGAATGCTTGAAGAAAAAAAGACAGACAATATTAAGAGTTGGTAAAAATGTATAGCAATTAAAACTTCCATAACACTGCTGTTGGGATTGTAAATTGGTACAAACAATTTGGAAAACTGGCAGTGTTTACTAAAGCTGAACATACAGTGTATGGTCCAGCAATTTTACTTCTAGGTATATCCTCCACAGAAATTTATTTGTATTTCACAAAAATAACTTGACCGGGATTGTCATACCACCATTGTTCAAATAGTCCAACATTCACCTGTATTAGAAGGGATAAATGCATTGTGAAATATTGGCATAATGGAAAACTGTACATCGATTTAGGAAAAACAATAACAACAACAACAACAATCAGAAAAATGTATACTGTGGGATTACACTGATGTTAAGTTAAAATATCCAAATATAATCTCTAGTGTTAGATGTCAAAATAGTGGATACCCTTGGGTGTTGGGTAAAACTGGAAGAAGGCTTGAATGGCTCCTAGGGTGCTGGAAATATTCTTTAGCTGGATGGGTATATATGAACATACCTATCCAGGTATGCTCAGCTGGTGAAATTCATCAATATGTACATTTGTGGTATGTATACTTTCCTATGTCTGTGATGTACTTCAATTAAAAGTTTATAAAAATAAAAAAATAGGGAAAAAGTGCAGTCCTAACAAAAATCAACATTCATTGTCTTCAGCTTTGTCAACTCAGCTCAAATTCTGAAATAAAAGAAAAAGTTCCTGCTACACACTCTATAAATGTACTTTGAATTCCTAATCCTGTATTCTTATAAGCATAAAGTCAACAAATCCTGGCATAGTACCAAGTTAGAATTTAAGCTATTTAAAGTAGAACAACTCATTGCAATATTTTCCATAAAACTACTTTGAGTGTTCTGGCTCTGTGACTAATTGCAAGAGAATATTATTTACCATCCCATGTGAGAAATGAGGACATTAAGTAATATTAACTCTTCTGTAACCAATAGATTATTTTCATTAAGATTTCATAGGGTCAAGGCAAAAAAAAAAGGGCAGTAGGTCTTTAAGCAGGATATCAACAGCGTGTTAGTTTGCTGGAACTGCCATAACAAAGTATCAGACAATGGGTAGTTGACAACAGAACTTTATTTTCTCACAATTCTGGAGAATGGTTGTCTAAGATCAAACTGTTAACATGGTTGATTTCATCTGAGGCCTCTCTCCTTAGCTTGTAGATGTCCATTTTCTCCCTGTGTCATTGTGTGGTCTTCCCTCTATTCTTGCCTGTATTCTAATTTCCTCTTCTTATAAGGATACCAATCATATTGAATTAAGGCTCATTCTAAATGATCTCATTTGACTGTAATTGCCTCTTTAAAGGCCCTATCTCTACATACAGTCACATTCTGAGGTACTAGGGGTTAGGAATTCAACACATTAATTTTGGGAGGACACAATTCAGCCCATAACACCAACTAATTTGAAGACTGGCAGAACTCTTTTTGTTTTTTCATACCCAAGCAGTATTATAAAAACACCTCCCACTTCCAGGTTCACAGCACACGATTTTGCTAGGTAGGTACTGGTTTTTCCTAGGCTTCCCAGCCTCTTCCATGACCTATGGCTTGAATGATCTGGGCCAAACATGAACATTCCACTTCCCTTTCTAATCACGTCTCTAAGCATGGGCATGTGATGTAACCCTGGCCTATGAGATCTAAGGGGATGTGCATATGGGAAGCTGCCTGATTTTTAGAGACACAGTAGAGGAACTAGGCTAATTTCTGACTTTAGATTCTGCTGCATGAAGATGTGAAGCTTCAAGCTAAAGGGGATATTTTGAAGCCCTGAGAGTAACATTTTTAGTCTCTAAGAAAGGTATAGGAAATGATGGAAAACCAAGGAAATCACAGTGAAAAACCCTACCCACAGTTCTGACAGCAGTGAGTTGAATTAACCTTGTAATTGCCTGCCCTGGATTCCTTACTGATAGTGTGTATATATTTTCCTCTTTGTAAAATCAATTAGAATTGTATAATCTATTTCTTGTAGCCAAAAGCATCTTAATTGACACAAAAATCGTGTAATCTGTATTCTAAGTATTTTTGTGGCCCATTTCACAAGTACTCTGTGGGAAATGAAAGAAGGGAATTCCTTTTCCCTTCTCACATAAGTGCTAAGAATGCCCAGTCACTTAATATAGATGAAAATGAGGCATCACGCCTACATGGTTTACCAGCAATATAATTTTACGTGGAGGAAAAGTTCATGATTAGGGAATGCAATTTGCCTATAATTTCAAAACTATGTTCTTAGCTTTGTCCCAGTTTACTTCCTGATTGCCTTGGTTGTCAGTTTGAGACTCGTCAGCACTGACAAGATGACTTAGAAAAGTACCTGACCCCTGATCTTGTCCAAGGTTATGAAACCAATAAAATGTTCCTGGATTTTCATTTTGCACACTTATGTCAACAAATCTCATTCAAACAGACATCTCTGCCAAGAGGCTAACCTGCAGTTTCAGTCTAATAAATTTGTGCCCCCTTCAGGTTTAAAGACTTCTCAAAAGCCCTATCTGCCATGAATTCAGTGAGTTCTCTGAGAATCCCTTTGTACCATAATAGTAATCCATTAAATCCTGTGACAAGAAATGCACCAAGTGCCCTTCATTTCTTGGTGAAGTCTTTCCCACATGTAATTTATGTGAAATCACCTCACATGTTAGGTGCTAAATAAAGGTTGCTGTGTACTTCAAGAAGTATCCCTAACAACATTCTTTTAAGATCCTTAGAGGGTCTGTCCCAGATTCCACGGAACTCTGAGTTCTCTCTTGCTGGGTTAAAAGTTCTACTTCTTCATTGCTTCCAAATTTCTTTCCAGCACTTTGCTTATTTTCAATTTCACACTAAAGCTTGGCCTCAAGGCAAGTATTTCAAACTTGATTTGCTTCAACCTGTATTTAATCTGATACAGATTGACTGGATGACATTTTATGTTTCCTGGGGACTACCAATGTTTTTCCAATTATTTAATCTACTGATTACTCGATCTGATTTTGGAATGAAGGCAAACAGATTTCCACAGAAGGAAGCCACTCTCTCCCTGAACTTTAAATAAAGCAGCCAGTACTGTATACTGCATTTCTACTTTCAAAATTGTGTCTAGATATGCAAAGAAAAATGGCACCTAAATAAATTGAAGGTTAAGTTGTCAGGTTGTGTATTTTGAGTGACTGGCGCCCAACAGACTTCAGACTGTTGGTATCAGATGATACTATTATACATGCTCAGCATTGCCCTTGTCCATTTTGACAAACTCTCAGTTATCTTCTGTCTTTATTGCTTCCTATGAACTTTATCACTGACATACTGATTCGACTAGATGGCACATCGAAGCCAAGTTCCTACTGAGATTAATGATTAACCACATAATCTGTGATGAAACCTAGAATTTTAGAATGTGTTCCTAGGACAGACTTTAGATAGAGAATTGGGTGAAAATTTTGGGAGGAATTCTCACAGGATATAGACCTGTATGAAAGCCAGGATTGGGAATGGGGAGAAGCTGACCTGCAATGTGGTTGTGCTTAAAAGGTTACACTGACTAGAGTAGACCTACTGAGTTGTCTTAAATTGAGGGGAGGACTCAGTCCTTTGTATCAACACACAAACTAATCACTGGTTGCCAGTCACTCCCAGGATGGAAAGGAAATGTAACTTGAGGATAAGCCATCCTATGATGATGACAGCAATTCCTGGAGAGTGAATCAGCTGATATTCACAGGAGCTGGGAGATGAGTGCCTCATTCTGAAGAGAAACGTGGACAGAGCATCACTTGCTTCTTAAGGTAATTCCGTCCATCTGGGAACAGCTATTGTAGTTTTTAGCTTGTTCTTATTTCATGGGTTAGTGGTAAATAGCATACATAGTCCCTACCACTAATACTGGTCTTGAAATGACAACTAATGCTCATCACTTTATCCCCCTACTATTGTTTTTAGATTGCCCTCACACTCAGCTAGCACTTCTGGTTTAACTGACTTGCCTGGTGTGTGCACCAAGATCCTCATCCCTGAGGGCTGTGAGCCATATGTCACCATGCCCTTCTCAGGATACTGCTGCTGCACTTACTCATTTATCATTAACTCTAAGCGTAGAAGCACCAAGGCGTACCCTGGAATTGCCAAACATATTCTTACATAGCAACTTTTGAGGATAAAAGTACCCTGTCAGCATGGTGACGCCTTTCCTTGCCTCTTGGTCTTTGTTACAGATGACTGAGTTGTTAGTCAGAGGTTAAATTTCAATGGGACTTTATCAAATTGCCTTATGGAAGTGACTGCCGTCTGGAACCAGATCCTCTCAATGCTCAAAGCCTAGAATGTTACAGGGATGAAAGCATACCCCAAGTAGAAAAATGGGAGTGATATTAATTGTAACCACCCCTACTTGTACATGCTAGTTTCCAGACCCATGCATTCTGCCTACTGAGGACACAATACTTAATTTATGGTGATTAACATATCCTGGAGGGTAGTGCCCCATCGTCTTAGATTATCATTTCTAAACTGATGCCTGAGTGGTGTTTTTAAGAGGCTATTTCAGTGCCCTCTCAGACTGGGAGCTTGTGGGTTGTTGCAGTATGTGAAGCTTCACATGGCCAGTTGGCCACTCTGGCTCTCCTTAATCTGAGATGATACTGTAAGGGATCCTGTGTCTGTGTACCAAATACTCTGTAAGCGCTTGGAAGTTGTGCCGGCCAAGGTCCTGAGGGCAGAAAAGGCAAATCTTTACCCTGAATCCAATCCGTCCCAGTAAAGATGAATCTCTGCCCCTTACAGGGTAGAAAGTGCCCGATCTAGTCAACTTATCATCAAATGGCTGGTTGGTCTCCTCAAAGAATTATGCCATATTGGTGAGGTGGGCTTGGTCTCTGTTGGCAGTTTGAGGCATTTGGCAGTGGCAGTGGCTACATGAGTCTTGGTGAGTTGGAGCCTATGCTATTAAGCCCATGCGTAAGCTTCATCCCTGTCTCCATTGCCACTTATGAGCCCATCATGCCAGCGGGGGGGGGGGGGGGGGGGCCATTCTGTCTACCAGGATGTTTTGTGACTCTTTTGTAGTGGGTGCTTTCTAGTGTGAATTAACAAAGATCTTCATGTTGTACATACTCCCATTTGTCAATCCACATGCCTCTTCCCTAAACCCTCTTGACCCTTTATTTTCCAACATTTATCTTTCAAAGTTTCTAACCAACTATCTAGGCCATTCACCACTGACCATGAGATCATGGACATTCTAATTTTGGGCCACTTCTCTTTTCACACAAAGTGAATAACCAGGTGAACTTCCCAGAGCACTCTCAATTGTTAGAATTTTCCCTCATTGCTCTTTCAGGGACCCACCTGAGTGAGGTTTCGTGTAGCAGCCTCGATTTTTGATTCACACTAACAAACTAAGACAGTCTGTCCAGAAACCAAATCTGGACTTCGCCCTTCTCTGTCACTTGGTCATTAAGCTACCACATAGGCCACATATGTGAGCTGAGGGAGAAGCACCATGGAACAGTAGTATGAGACATGGGATCAGACCTATGCAGTTTAGTTATGCATTTTGGCTCTGCTCATATCCAATCCCAACTACACTATTTCCAGCTCAAGATAGATAGCTGGTGTGCTCCATTAATCTTATGAGTTGGAGGGTCTCATAGAACTAATCTGTGATGGGCAATGGTCAGATGCTCTGTCTTGAGAAGCATCTAGAAGCATATTGGAAAAGCTGCCTTTTATTTTCTGTGGATGCCTTTTATGTCTTTGCTCCAGAACACCAACAATCTATGTCCTGATTTTCCTATTGCAGTTTGCTGTAAACTCTACGTGGTCTCTTTCCCCATCACAGATGCCATTAGTACTGTAAAATCTGCCAGGCTATATGGCCCAATTGGTAGAAATATGTGCGCACAGCTTGAACTTGTGGCATAGTCCTTCTATGGTCTGGGCTCTAAAGTTAGCAGGCTTCTGTGCCACCCAATAAATAAATCAGAACGATATTTCTTCATGCAGAAGAGGGAATCTGGGCACAGCAGCCAGTGTTTACCTCAACGAGCCTCCCGATATAATTGTGCCTTGTTACTTGTATCAATATGACCCTAGATCTAAAAAAATTCAGTTTTTCACGCTGTATTATAAAATTTATCTTCAAAATTAAAAGCATTTGTGACAAAGAATAAGAAAAAAAATGAAAAGTGAAGGCATGAAGAAGTACAAATTGGTAGTTACAAAATAGTCATGGGGATGTACAGTAAAGCATAGAGAATATAATCAATAACATGGTAATAAATGTGCCGGGTGGGTACTAGGCTAGTCAGGGGGATCACTTCTTAAATTATATAAACGTCTAATCACTATGCTATACATCTGAAATTAATATAAAATAAAATTGAATGTCAAAAGAAATAAAGTGTGTGTAAAAAAAACCAAATGGTTATATTCAGATGCATATGTGGAATGATCAGATATAAGTTTCTTTTTGATAAATGACTAATACTAACACATTCTTGGGATGGTTAACTCAACAAAATAACTTAATCAAGTGTGGTGGCAAATGCATGGAAACTGTGAACCTTAAATCTGCAAATTCAAGGGCTTACTGCTGAAGTTCTGTATAGAGTATATACATTTCCTGAGTGAATATCTAGTTCCCATTCCATCAGTCATTTGCCATGTCTCTTACTTTGTTTTCCTTTCTTTGACAAATTAAACAACTGGGAACTTTTGCATTACCAAGGGGGCTATTTTGGCTGTTAACAGAAAGCATTTTTTTCTGGGCATCTATTAAAAATTTCCAGAAAGAAACTGCCTAATTTGACTATTATTAATACTGGCTTTGTGCCATATGAATGTTTACACTCCAGGCAAAAATAAAAACAAACAAAAAACCAAATGCAATAAAACAGATTATTCCAATGCTTGGAGATAAGTGATATGATTGAGGACCTGAAATTCTTCATCAAGTCATGGAACTGTGAAAGTACAGTGTGTTTGGGAGAATGAATGTTGGTGTAAGTGGGGTGTAGGAGGGAAGCTAGTTCTGATTAGGAAAGGCTTTGGTGCATTTCTGAAAAGACCTTTATCGTTGTGGGCAAAGAGGAATCATTAATACATTTTATTTATAGTTTATTTTTTTCTTTTTCTTAACTCTGAAAATAAGACTATTTGCTAATGACTTTTTAAAACTGAGGTAAAATTTAGATGCATTTAAATTTACTTTGTAGTGTATAATTCTATGACTTTTGATAAATGTATAAAATCAGATATCTACCATCAAAATGAAGAGACAGAGCATTTTTATCACCCATAAAATTTCCTCCATGCCCATTAGTACTTAACCCCTCCCTTGATCCATAGCCTATGGCAATGACTGGTCTCTTTTGGATCCTTCTAGGTTTGCCTTTTCCAAATGCTACATCAATGAAATCATATAAGGATTTTTTCATGTTATTGTTTGGATCAGTAGTTCATTCTTTTAATTGCTGAGAAGTATTCCATTACATGGATGTACCACAGTTTGTTGAGCCATTCACCACTTGAAAGGCATTTGTGTTGTTTCCAGTTTTGACTGATGATAAATAAGTGGCCATAAACATTTACGTGCTCTCATTTCACTTGGATAAATACCTAGGCTTGGAATTACTGGGCTGTTTTAGTGTATATTTAATTTTTAAAGGAACTCCAAACTCTTTTCCAAAGTTGTGGTATTATTTTTGCATTCTCATAAAAAAAAAAAAAGTAAGAAGTTCCAGTTGCTCTGCATCCTCACTAGCATTTAGGGTTGGCAGTTTTCTTTTTTTCCTTCCTTCCTTCCTTCCTTCCTTCCTTCCTTCCTTCCTTCCTTCCTTCCTTCCTTCCTTCCTTCCTTCCTCCTTCTTCCCCTCCCCTCCCTCCCTCCCTCCCTCCCTCCCTCCCTCCCTCCCTCCCTCCCTTTCTTTTTTCTCTGTAGCCATTGGGATAGGCAAGTGGTTTGCTAATAATTTTAAGCATATTTTCATGTGTTTGTCATCTGTGTATCTTCTCTTATTAAGTATTGTTCAAATCTTTTGTACATTATTTCAATCCTCTTCTATTATTATTATATTATTAAGATTTGAGAGGCCTTCATATATATATATATATATATATATATATATATATATATATATATATATATGATACAAATCCATTGTGAGACATGTGATTTGCAAATATTTTCTCCCTTGTGGCTTTTCTATTGATTCTTTTATCAGTCTCTCACAAAAAGTGGGAGTCCTCAATTTTGATACAGTCCAATTTAGTAAGTTTCTCTTTTCTGGTTCTTGAGTTTAGTATCTTTTCTAACAAATCTTTTCCTATCTAAAGTCTTCAAACATTTTCTCCAACGTTCAAACGTTTAAACGTTTTCTCCAATGTTCACCTAGACTTTTCTATTTTTAGATTTTATATTTGTACCTATGCCCTAGCCTCTAGAATTTCTTTAAAAATGTTAACTAATTTCCTTGTATATCACCAAGTATCTCTTCCTTCCTCTGCCACAGGTAAGTCAATGCCCTTGTCTCATCTTCCATTGGAGGGAGTCTTTCTTTCTTTCTTTGGATTTCAAGCTACTTGTTTGCCTGGTGACATCAAGTCTCTTGTAGGATTAAGAAAAATTATGATTTTGTAGTTGAGTCATCTTTTACTTGGTGCTAAGAATGGAACTCCTTCCAGCTTTCTATGCCTTAGGTATAAGTAGAACTCTACTGGTTATTATTGTTATTTTAAATAGCTGTATTGAGATATCATTCAAATACCATAAAATTCATTCATATAGTTTAGTTATCTTTAGTATATTCATAGAGCTGTGCAATCAACACCACTGTCTAATTTTAGAACATTATTGTCACCCCCAAAAAGAAACTTCATACACGTTAGCAGTCACTTCCCTTTCTAAATAACCCTTAATAACCCTAAATAACTCTTCCCAGCCCTAAATAACCACTAATCTACTTCCATCTATATAATTTTGCCTATTCTGGCCATTTTACATACATGGAATCATACAATGTGTTGTATTTTATAATTGGCTTCTTTCATTTAGGTTGTTTTTTAAGGTTCATCCATGTTGTAGCATGTATCAGAACTTCATTCCTTTATATGGATGAATAATATTTCATTTTATGGATATACCACATTCATCAGTTTGTGGATATTTGGATTTTTCCATTTTTTGGTTATTATAAATAACCAAATGTTATTATTAAAATCTGTGTATAAGTTTTTGTGTGAACATATTTTTTCATTTCCCTTGGGTACATTATACTCAGGAATGGAATTACTGAGTGTATGGTTACTCTATATTTAACATTTTAAGGAACTGCCAAACTGCTTTGAAAAGTGGTTTATCATTTTTATTATTTTTCAATGTACCTGAAGTACTTATTTTAAGGTCATTATATTTATTGGGCTCATGACCTATAACCATCATTTTACTGATGGATTAGTCTACTGGTGGACTGAAGTCGGTAAGGCTTTTTTGAACAATCATGCACTCATTCAGCCAAGTGATCATGAGAGCCTGAACTAAAACAGCAACAGTGAAAAATTTGTTTAAAAGATAAGTAAATAAAAATCGGGAATTATTAACAAAATTACAACACTTTTATATGTGGGAATAAAAGAGGAAGACGAATCAAGGATGATGTTTATATAAAGCTCACACATGCACCCATATTGGGGGCAAGTTAGGCCATTACTACAATTTGCACATTTTATTAGATACTTTTGATTTATGTAATCATTTTATTTATTTAAACATTTTTACTTTATTTTTTGTTGTTTGTAAACTAAGGGTGGCAATGAAATATTCTTTAAGAATTTAAATTATGGTTTTAATAAACATATTTACATGTATTTATATAACTTAATTATCAGTTACCACTGAACAAATTTACCACTCTATTTCTGCTTTAAAGACAACTACTAATATTATTTGCTTATTTTTGATGCTGTCAGTAATAAAAACAAACAAAACACACAAGGCAAACGCTGAACTTGTACTGGTTCCCAAACTCCTAGAACTTTCGGTCCTACTGCTTCTTTTACATCAAGTCTGTATTAACTGCCTTGGTTCTTGCAGAAGGTCAGCATGGATTCTGGTGTGTTAACGCCATCATTTATCACAGATGATGTGCTAATTTGCCTCTTGCTCCTAACTCTCAAAGTAACTCAGTGCTTCTTCTACTTGTTGACTTATGTCCCAAATCACCACTTGCGCTTTTCTAGAATATTTACCTCTTATCCAAGCAGGTAAGATAATAACATCAGTCTGTTATCAGACTTCCTGATTCCCCTCTCCATAAAGCCAATAATATTTTTCTTCCAGTAGGAAATGGTGGACTTGGTAGTCACACTCTATCATCATTCAACCACACTTGTCTCCCAGAAAGTCTAGCACTAAGATATAATAGAGTTATTTTGCTAACCTCTTTGATCTTGATATTTTGTGAATTGCTGTAGGCCTCTTACATACTTTTCATTTTTCTTAAATAAAACAGGGCAGTTAAAAAGTTATGTATTTTTTTTTCATTATAACATCTGTTTCAGAAATCATTATAGCTTAAGTTTCTTCAAGGCATAAATTGCCTTATTTTGATTTTATCACTTTTTATGTCATTTCTTTGCCATGTCAATATGATTAAGGCTATATTTAGAAATAGCATTTTCAGACAACCTTTGGATATCTAGCTGCAGTTTTTGTAAACACAATTTTGGGTTACAATTTCCACTCAGATAAAACCTTTTCCTTTGCAGCTTTTCTTCCCCATTTCTTCCCCTTACCTACATGCAAAATCCAGATAGATTTAAATAGTGTATTTAAATAAATATAGTGGAACTCTACTTTTCATTGATATTTGCTTTCCTACTTTTCAAAAACTTGACTGCAAATCATACGATCTCCAAATACAGTTTAAATAAGATTTCTTTATTCTTTATATGGCTTACTTGAAGAATAGCACAACTACTGCCATCCAGAAGGGTCAGGGGAATGGATAGGCTCCCAGGGGGTCCTGAAGGCCAGTGGTTATGAATCAAGACACAGGGACCCTTGTGCTGGGATGCATCTCCCAGCCAGTGCAGCCAAGCTAAATCTGTTTGGACACGTATATATCCATTACACTGACTTAATGATATAGTAGGCTCGTATCTGTATAATAGTTTACATTTAGTTGCCTAGGCGCAGGCCTAAAAATGTGGGCAGAAGAAGGGAAAAGAAAATGAGAAATTACTTATGTACTAAACAGTATTTTCTTTTTCACCAAAACAAAAAGTTAAGTTCAGCTCTTTATATTTATTTCATGCAAAGAATGACCATATACACTGTAGATACTTCAACTAGATTTCCCAAATATTAACTTTTTCTAAATTACATTTGCTCTAACATTCTGTGTTTGTTTGTGTGTGTAACTTTTTTTGGAACCATTTTAGAGTAGGTTACAGATGCGATGCCCCTTTATCCCCAAAGTGTGTATTTCCTTTGAACAAGGACATTCTTTTGAATACACAAACAATTCTAAAATACAGGAAATTAGTTATCTAACCTAAGAGAAATTCAGATTTTGCCAATTGCTCTAGAAGGCCTTTTAGAGAAAAACATTTTATTTTTTTTGGTTTGTTATAGGATCCAATCCAGGATCTTATGAGGTATTTAGCTCTCAAGTCTAGTAAATCTCTTTTAATCTGGACAGTTCCTCTCAGTCCTTGCCTTTCACGACCTTAACATTGTTGAAGAGCACAGGCCAGTCATTTTGTAAAATGGCCCTCAATAGGGTTTTTTATGTTTCCTCATGAATTAACTCAGGTTATGCATTTTGACAAAAATAATACTGACTTCATCTTTTGTAGTCAGAGTCAAAAACAATAATGTATATGAAAGTTCTTTGGTGAAATGTGAAGTTCTATCCCAAATGTAGAGTTAAGGATTTAAAGGATTATTCCTCCTTTCGATCCCCAGTCCCCTCTTCTCTCTTATCCTCTAGAATACGTGGTATTCCCACTGCAAGGCAGCACTGGGATACAATGCCTGGCGTAGGCACAGCAATGAAACTGGAGGAAATAAGGAAATCCTGGATCGTGTTCTCTGTGACAGAAACTTGAACACACTGGTATTAGAATAACCTAGGTGCTCCTTTCCTTGTCTGCCTCCCTTCGTATTTCTTTTCACAGGTATTTCCCCTTGTTGAATCTTTGCACATTTAACTCCATCTTAGTGTCTGCTTCCCAGACCTGTGCTAATAGAGGGAACTATTGCTCTACTGGATACGGTGGAGACAATAAGAGGGGAAAAAGAAATTCTCATCTCTACCTGAAAAGCAGGGTACCTTACTGAAATAGGCAAATTTTCTGGCAAAAAAATAAAAAGAATCTTGTGAATACCTCTCCCTGCACCAGTCCAAATCATTAGGCTTTGAAACCATAGTTGTAGTCAAATGTCAACAACTATTTGCATTCCAGAGATAGCAGAGACTCTGTCAACTCCATCCCAGAGTGAAAAACCAATTGAGTCAGAGAGATGGTGGTGGAACAGAAGCCTCAGGGAAGGAAAGGAGAATAGAAGACACATAATGTGGATCTAGTAATTTACCACAATAAAAAGTGTCCCTGTAAGCAAGAAGAGTGAGGTTTATTGATTTTATATTAGTTGGAACTAAGAACAATGATTAAGAATGAGAGAAAAACATTCACTCCCCGAAGGAGATTCTAATAGGGCTTCTAACATTTCCAGCTCTTAAATGAGGATGGGTAATGATCCCTCATATTTCATTCTCACGGTGTCATGTAAACAACCAGGAGACTAGCCTGCCTGGAGTTGCAGCCAATCACAGCAGTTTTCTATAGCAAAGATTATGTCTGATGTGTGCAAGGCACAACAGCCTTTCAGAAGTGGAAGAACCAACATTCCCCAGGGCTTGCTGATGGCTTGCATTTTTGGTAATGCTTGGAAGGCAGGTGCTGGACCCAGAATGTCCACAGTTTGACTTGCACAGCCTCAGGGGACAGCCCTGGCAGGCTTTGTGAAAAGTCAGAGTGCTTCTGGTAATCTCCAAAGTACTAAATGATGGCAGGGGGAGCCAGGGGGTCAAAAAGAGGAAACATTTGACTTCTGTCTGCATTTACTGCAAACAAAAGGATGACGTGTTCAGTTATGAAGACTTCAAGAAAACATATTCATCTGTCTAATTTAAAACCATACCAGCTGGGCAGATAAATCATTATGTAAACTGTATCACTGCTTTCAGAATATTTTAAGAAAATGAGGAAAGACTAGGTATGTTTCCATTTATGAATGCTCTCTTCCCTACACACAGAGAGATACACATGTGTGCACGCTTGCACACACACACACACACACACACACACACACACACACACACAAATGCTGAATTTGCAGATTAGTTTTGTTCTGTACAGAAAGCTTCACTTATTGGGGATGCCATTAAACAAGTGAAATACAAATTACAAGTGACATTGATATGATCATAATCGCTCCTTACTGGCTGCAGAGATATTTTCTGAGAGGAACCTGCATTTCTACAGCTGGCGTAAAATAAATAAATAAATGAGGCCTGCAGAACACACCATTATTCCTGTGAGGCTCTCAGTTCGTTAGTTGAAGCAGCCAAGTCTTCATGAGCTGCAACTGATCAGCAAATGGGAAACGAGCAAGAATATAAATTCCCAGCAAACCAAGTCATTAACATTTGCCGCCTGCATCCTGGAAACACAGTAAATCAAATGTGTCATCATTTATCAAGACAAAATATCATTACTAATTGGGATTAATTTGCTGCTGTGGGATTGCTGACCTTTGCTGAAAGAAAATAAAACTGCTTGTTAGCTGTCTCCATTTAATTTTCCTTGAGGAGGGAGAGGGGGAATAGGCAGTTTGTCTTGGGGAGGTGGGAGAGGGTGGGTGGGACATTCTTATCTTCTAAGTAGCTACACATTCAGAAATCACAAAGCAATGAAATAACTTGCTGATATGCTATGGCCGATCGATGATTCAGGAGGTTTGATATGTTCCCTGAGATCACCTTTGTTGTCTATGATTTAGCACTGTCTTGGGGGAAAAAATAAGAAAATTTGCCAGGGTGGAATTCTATATGGTTTTATTTACAAATTTGGAAAGGCAAGCACGATTGCAAGGGAGCAGTCTAGGATCTATCTGTGTGCACTAATTTAAAGAGGGTTCAAAAATATGACACTATGTCTAAGCATCCCCAGTGATTCCACATGTAACTGAAGTCTGCATGGAACTGCTGATTTAAAATTGTGGGGGTGGTCTTTTAGTAGCCACCAATGCTTTTTCAAGGCTGAGAAATGTATGTGCTTTACAAGGTGGCTATAACTGCCTGTGTCAGGGTTCTTATCTTTTAGAGCCTGAAAAAACTGAGTCCTGAGAACTCAACTGTGGACTCAAATCAACAAGTTAATGACCACTGACCTTTTGAATTTTTAAAACATTAAAATATTATTTATCATGTTCACTGAGGTTTTTGGTGTCCCCTTAAATTTGTGCCTGATGCGAGCGCCTTGTTTACTTGACCCTGATAGTGTCAGACATTAAGGCTAAATGGTTTACTCATCATGCCAACTGAGAAAACTGAAGGTGAATAACCTCTCAAGTAACAAACCTGGCAAGCAGCAGAGCGAAGATGGAAACCCAGACCCTGATGCCTGGCTCCAACATCCAGCACCCATGCTCCTAACTCTGCTACTCCCCTTTGCTGCTGTTGGTGAGTTGGAGAGGGTGAAGAAGTGGACCATGCCAGCAGGAACTGCATGATGTCACGGGAAGTTCACACACACACACACACACACACACACACACACACACCCCTGAACAATTTGATGCCAGGTAATGTCTAGTTAAGTGGAAAAATATGTGGATGAGCCAATTTATGATACTGGGAAACTGAAGATAAAAAAAATAAAAACAGAAACCCTAAGTGCTTTATTTAAGATTTGTACTGAGCACCCCCTGAATACATCTGCAAGTCAATGAAAGCCATTTGCTAAGAGATGTCCACTTACTAAATGTGGAGCTGCAGATTAAAGGGGGAAAGGAGACTGAACTAAGGGTGCTATCCAGGCCCAGGCGAATCCTGTCTCTGGTCAGTGTCTTCTGAGAGTTTGCCAGTCACTAATTCAAAAGTGCCTTTGCTTCTTTTCCTCACAATATGAGCTCACATTTTTGTTGTGGTAGGAAGCATGTTAATGTTTGTGTAAAGTGTTTCAAGCAATTTTCTTCTCTTAATTAGGGCATACATTCTTAATATTTTGCCATTCTGGATGTGCTTAGTAAACTTCTTACGTGACTTTTTAAAAGGTATGTGGGGTAAGCACATTGAGGCTGAGTGGGTAGAAGGAGCAAGTACTGCCAAACCAAGCCAGTTACCCTAAATTAGGATTTAAATGAATTATAACGTTACTAAAATGTGTGCTATTTCATAATTCTGGGTAATGGAGAGACCCAAAGGCATGAATGAGTCATGGTGGTCTTTGAAGACGATGGTGAAGAGACTCCTCTGAAGAAGGGCTGTGAGGAAAGGCGCTCTCTGCTCTGCAGAGACCTGCAAAGGAGTGTGGAGAAGGAGGGGAGGTTTAAGAGGCCCGCAGCGCTCTCCAAAAATACTGACCCTGCAGGCCATGTGCAAGGGCAGCTTCAGGAAACTGAGCCGATGGCTCTGCAATGCTTATTTAAAAGAAAGTTTCTGTATCTGAATTTCCTTTCAGCTCAAGCTGGTCTCCTTACTGAATTATCTTCTTCATTCTCACTTGAATCTTGTTAATGTTAGAATCCTTAGGCATCTAACCCTAGTTCCCATGAGTCACCTGGTTTTAACCACATTACTTTGGTCTTGTCACTGACAGCCCTTGGTGTTTTAATCCTGTTCTGAATCCCCTAGGGGACTCCCGGCCAAGGATTTCAGGATTTGCTAGTGACCACTTTTGACTGTCCAGAGTAACTTGTAACAGTTAATTCATAATCACATACAAACACTTAAAAATCTCCCTATCCTAGCCCAGCTGATCATCTCCTTTATCTGGTAAATAGAGGTAGCTTTTTTTGTTGTTGTTGTTGTTGTTTTTTTAAATTACAGGTGATATCTATAGAGACATCAGTTTTATAAATGGTCCTTTCTAGGACTCAGGGGTTTTAGTTAACATCGTAAGTACTGAATTATATGTTGACTCCTCATGAGTTTCTGCAGTTCTACTCTAAATAATATGTAAAAGTCTTTCTTATTTGGCAGTTGAGAAATAAAGACATCACTTTAAAACAAGCAAAGCACACTATAAGGTAAAAGCGCATATAGTCTTTCTTGTTCTCCTAATATTCCAGGTTGTTACAGACATAGCTCCAAATTTTTTTTATTTGCCAGCAGGAAATTCTAGCAGGAATTTGCTAGTGATCCTGTGGTTAAGAACTAGGTCCATGCCATAGGGCTTTTAGTTTTTATGGGCCTTCCCATGTGGCCAACTGGATACAGTGTATGGGAAACAGAGGCCCATTTTGCTTGTGGAATTTTACCAAAATGTATTGATTTCATGGTGTGTGGCTCAAAGGAGGAAGCTTTGACAAAAGTTAACTCCGGCTCAGCCTCTCCGATTTGCAATCTCATTCACAGTCCTCTACTAGTGATTCTATCACCACATCTTCACATTACTCATGGAAGCAGAGCAAATAAGGTTTGGCAAACTCTGCTCAGTGTCTGGGGTGTATTTCATCCAGTGATCTTCTGGGCCCTTGATACTCACTCTCAGTAGATACCCACACTCAGAATTTGAATATCTTTTTGATTATGTATTTTTCAGATTTCCTGGCATAAGAATACTGCCAAAGCACGTGCTTTCCACACCCCCTCCGGTGCCATCCAGCGCAAATACATAAGGCAACACTAGGCATAGGCCCATCAGAGCAAATATTGTGAAGATCAAGAATTACAGCTCTAAATATAATACTCAGTTTACAAAGGACTCTACAAACCCTTCAAGAGAAAAAGAAATGCATGATATTAGAGGTAATAACAGAATCACAAAGGAACTATTTAGACAAGAGCTATGGAAACGGGGCAGGGCCAGGGAGTCAGGTCTTGTAGTCTGTCTTATCTCACTCTTCTGCCTGGGTGTCTTGCTTAGCTCGGCACCCCTCTTCCACCTCAGCAGTCTCCATGCCTCTGTCTAGTGCCGTGTGCTTGTTCCTCCCCATTCATGCAGCAGGTCTTATAGAATCCCTTTGATTCCACTCCATTCTAGCCATTTCATGCAATGACTTTTCTCATTCTAATGAGAAAAATCTCTTTTGATTGTTACCTCTACTCTCATTGCTAGTTTTGTTCTGGGTCATGTTCATTGCATTTCTGATTTCTCTGTCTCATATTTTTGCTTCCTGTATGTTCATTCACAATGCTGAAGTGTGACAGTTCATTTTCTCTTTCCATTTGTTCCACATTGGGTCTGTATCTATTAGCCAAGCAGTTTGATCTGTTTCTTCATTTCTTCCTAACAACAGAGCTCAGGTCATTTTAGATGCTCTCTCTCGGTCTCAGGATCACGAGGTCAGTGTTCACCCAGATGGCACCATCTTTCACTTCTCCACTGACAACCCTGGTCACTCTGGACCATCACATGTTCCTGTTTTTGTGAATGAACTGCTTGCTGACACACTGTCTATTTTTTTTTTCTCATGCTTGCTGCTTGCTTATGCAATGAGAGTAGCTGCTCATATACTTCCATAGTTTTTGAAAGAACTAACTTGAGAGACTGCTACCCTATTAAACCAAAAATAACAACCCAAACCCACAAATGTCCTTCTCTGTGATTTTTTTCAATTTACCTAATTTAAATGTTACCCTTTCCAAATGCTCTCTCCCCATTCCCCCCCCCCCCCCCCCCTGACACACACATCCTACTATAGTTGACAAGATTCATAAACACAGCAAGGCTAACTCAGGATAAAAGCCATAGCTGACCATTTCCTGTCTGGCACATGTAATTTATACAAATTCTTTGCATCTCATTAGTAAAAACATCACTTTATACAAGTAGCTTGCAAACCCCTTGGAGACAGAGAACATACTATATACTTTTTGTTGGCATTTTTTGTTGTTTTGTTTTAACCTTGAGTGCCAAGCATTGAGTGGGAAACTAAAAGGCCTGAAGATATTCTTGTTGATGAATTGAACAATGAAATAATTTGGCTTCACCTGGCTAACGTTCATTCAGAGCCTAGGAAGAGAAGACCACAAATTCCAATATGAGCTTAAATTCTTCTCCCACCTCTGAAACATGTTTTTACAGCCCTGCAGATGGGTGGGACAAATTCTTGACTGAACAGTTTGTCAGTGTTTTAGTGTAGACAAAATCTCACGTTTTCTTTTTCTCAATTCTCTCTTCCTCGTTTTTTCCACTTCAAGGTAATGATCCCTGAATTCATAACACCTCTTGCTTCAAGGTAATGATCCCTGAATTCCTATCTCCATCTGACTTTACTCTTTTTTCTACTACACGTTTTCTTTAAAGGACCTTGCACTTTTTTTGTTCTTTTGTTCTATTTGTCCTGTATTCTCTTTCATTTAGCATAACTGGAAATTAAAAATAAAAATATTGTTGATGATTTGGCAAATAACTGCACACTTTGAAGCTTCTAGTTAAATTTTGAGATCTATTTTTTTCTCCAAAATCATTCTTCTGCTTTACCCCTGAGATAACCCACAGGAAACTGAGAAACTGATGAGAAGAGATTGAATTGCCACTCAAGCACTCCCACCACCACACCCTCTTCTTCCATCTCAAGGATGAAATGACATTATTTATGGTATTTTGTAATAACACTCCAGATTTAGCTCCAGAGGACTGAATTTTATCTAAAAAAGTTCTTTTGTCCCATGTTCTTGTTTATGGTAGCATAAAAACAACCTGCAAAACAACAAAAAAAGCAGCAAATAATATCTTTGAAATATCATAGAGAATCTTGGCAGCAGTAAAATGCACTCAGTCTTCCAAGCAGATATAAAGCCATTCCTCAAAGAAACAGACAGATTTACAGGGTTAGGAGATGCTGATTAGGCTTTTAAAGCGGGCTACTCAAATAGAATAACAGAGTGCTTTCCCTAGCAATACCTTAAAGGGACAGAGGTCTGGAGGAGTTGAAACAAACCTTGGCTGGCATTTTCCTTAGTTACCCCCCACCCCCTGGTTTAGGTGTTTTGGAACTTTATAACAAGCTGTATGTTACTAGAATTTGAAAACTAGTGATCCAAAAACTCAAGCCAGTCTGAGGATGGGTTTTGCGAAAATAATCAAATTTCATATAAAACTCCATATTTGTCATTTTCCTCATTTTCTCAATAAAAGAAGACCTGGCAATACGAGGTCCACATTCCCAAAGGGTAACAATGGTTAGTGCTGGGCAGTGACTTCCTCATTTGGGTGGTTCCTGTCTGGTCCACCATAGTGCTCACCATCTCTGCAAGTATTTAACTTCTTTCATTTAAGTAACTTGGTTGAACTCTGAAGACATTTGCAATTTCTGCCTTAAGCCTTTTGAGAGGTAAGTGTTAATTAATTCAAGACTAAGTCCTTGCAAGCTGGCCTCATAAAATTCCATAGAAACTGGGAATAGTCCAATGCTTATGGCAATCAATGGTGGTCTGGACCCTAGTCCACCTCTGATAATATTGAAAAATAAGACTGTCGCTTCCTCAACTATGGATCCTGATGTAATCAATTCTGCTACTAGCTTGCCGTGTCATAACTGCAACTGCAAGGTTTGAGATTGTCCCCTTGATTATGCCAGGAGGGGGGGCTGGTTCTCACGCTCAGCCATGAACATTGAGCTGGCAGGAGATGGTCAAAGACATGATTATGTGATTATCATATCCTGGTTCCTTGTCACAGCAACATGGGCTTGTGCTTTTTTGTCATACAACTTAAAAACTCATGGCCCAAGTGTTAGAGTCTGATGGTCAGTCTTGTTAGATCCCTGTGCCCAGCCAGCCCTAGCATGAACAGGCAATAGCAGCTCACATAGCTTTTACTTCTCTTGTCTCCTGGGATTTTGCCCAGATACTGCCACAGCAGGCTTTGTGAGTGTACTCCTTGGCTATTTGCCCTGGTTTCCATTATAATAGGCACCGACCAAGGACCACCATGGACTTCTAATGTAAATAAAAGGATTAGAGATCAAAGTCCCACCTTGCAGATAGGATAAGGCTTAGGATGTCTACTTTGGGCAGCATGGCTGGCTATTGGGATGGTCAGTCACTGTTCATGGCAGCTAGTCCTTGAAGTTCTGAAAAATGGGAGATTTACAGGAAATAAGAAAATCTGTTTTGAATACCAAGATTGTTAATAAGGGCCTTAGAAAGAATCACTCAGAAAGGAATGAGCTCTACTGAAGCATAAATGAACCATGTGCCCAATAAAGCACACACACACACACACACACACACACACACAGAAAACGGTGATGAAGCCACAAGATGTTCACTGAAGGACTGACTAGTTGGTGTAAGATAGAAGAAATATTAGGGAAGTGTGAAGACCATCTATAAGACAAGGATAATGTGGGCTCCAAAATAGAATCCCTGGGAGCAGTACTAGCTGACCACTTCTTTGACACTCCAGAGTCACTGAGTAACTCAGATATTGATGCAGAGACGCAGGCTGTCCAGTTGCAGGTGCCTCCACATACAATTTACACACTGGATGGACAGCTCTGGTTCCTATTCAACTTGGTGATGTAACACCAAAAAACACAAGACTGTGCTTCTCCCACAGAATGGCTTCCTCAGCTAATGTATCATGATGATGGATTTACCATCTAGTACCAGAAGTGATAGGGGGAGAGATGACAGCTATTTTAATGTCTGCCAATGGAACTCCCCTGCTCTCAGTCCTCTTTCCCTCTTGCTGAACTGTGTCAAGATATACCACCAGTACAGGCCAATGAAAATGATGACCAAAAATGGGTCCTTCAGAGGCTAAGCAAGGCGTATGGTACAGCTATTCCTCCCTTCAAGATGATATGGGTTCATTCCTCAATCATGGAAAAGGTTTTGAAGTCCTGATTGATTTTACTTAATCTTTCAGCCACAGCCAAGGATGCCAGTCTTCTTCCTTTCTTTGGACTTCACAAAGTACTCCCCCAGGATAATCTTACAGATAGCAGTGCTATGTCTGTTTTGGGTGAATATGATCTGTACCTTGGGATTAGTCACCTGATCAGTATTGACCGTCTTTTAGAGTCCCCACAATGACATCAATGAGTTGCATTGCCTCTCATTGAACATGAGTACAAGTTGTGGGTTATCACTTTGTGAGGGGTGTAAATGTCTAACTATTACATATTACATTGGTTTGTACACCTGAAACTGCAAAAAAAAATAGTGTAAGTTGTTAAAATAATGAAGCATGCCATATTTTTAGAAGCCATCTTTGGGAGGTGGACTGAGTATTAAGATATCAGTTTTCTAAGACTGCCTACAGGATGACCTCTCAGAAAATGAGTTGAATTTCTTCCAAGTTTAATGGAAACTAGATACAGCCTAAGATTCCTGGTCGACAAATATACTTAGAATCAGGTCTCCTAAACTGGCTTCCACACTCTGCCAGGGCAGGGCTGGTGATGCCATGGTGATAGTGACATCTTGCTATTAGCTTGTCAGTCATATGGCAAAACCATTTTCTAAAGTCATTGACAAAGTCATATTTCAAAGTCACATGGCTACAGTTTCAAGGATTTATACTTCTGCCCTAGATCACACCAGAGGAGAGACCGGTGCTTCCTAATCACACAATTTAGAAGCCCCCACAACCAAAGAGTGGTGATCCAATTCCTGGAATGTGATATTCAGTCATGATGGATTTATGTGTGCTGTTGTAGAATGCAATGGACAATTCAAGACCTACACAGCTACCGCTGCTCATGTCACTGTGAACTTTCCTTACTGAAATAGATCAGGTCTGGTGTGAGTACTGCTTGGGTATGTATCTTCATTTGCAGGACACCACCTGAGGAGTTTGTTCTTGAGGCTTTTCTTTTATTTTCTTTTTTTCCTGGAAAACTTCCATAGCATCCTATATTTTTTTACTGATAAATTATACTGAATCCTTCAACATTTTCCTATTTGTGCGTAGACTAACCCTCCTATGTAGGATCCTAACTTAGTATTACTTGTATTATAAAATGTATAAATGCTGGATGTTGGAGGAAACATTGATGGATTTAAATACTATCTTTGAGGCCAAATGCTAGGTGCCCCTAAATCTTGTGGGGATGTTTATAGTGCTAATGGGAAGGTGGTGTTTAACACAAAATACTAAGAGACCACAGGAAATTCAAGAGGAACCCTGAAAGTTTCAGTCTTTCTTTTGCCATGAAAAAGGCTTCATTAAGGCTCATCCAATTCCTGCTCTCCAGGCAGGTAGCTGAAGGCCAGCCATGTGCAGTGCTGTTTCTCAGTCCCTTATAAACACCTGGAGAGTCTACTAAGAAGCCCAAAAAGAGGGGGTTGGGACTCAGAACTTCTAATTTAAATATAAAAGAATGTTTTCCTATTTTATTTTTCAAACTAGTGAAACAGGAAATATCAATAACATATTTCAAAAGTTTAATGAATTTGCATAGCTGATTCAATTAACCTAGCAAATTTTTAGTAATCAAAATTAAATTATTTATAATTTATGTGGGTAATAAATTCTGAGAAACTTAAAAGAAAGTACATAATAATATTGAAACTGTTACATAATCTAACTATATTCCCTTTTGCATCTAAAAATTACTTTTTTAATAACCCTGTCAGCCAGTGTCATTTGCTTATTGGTTCTTAAAATGTAGTTTCATCTTCTTAATTATTTTCATAACAGATTAGGTGAAGCTTAAAACTGGGTCACTCAGTTTTTTCTTTTGCTTGTCTCCTCCCAGTTCAAAATACATGTATCTTCTAAAATCCCCAAATTCATAAATTTACAGGTAGGTTTAACATTGGGAAATGGCAGCACAAAACCTTATTAGAAAATATTTAGAATGCCCACTTCTCTCTGAACACACACACACACACACACACACACACACACACACACACACACACAGAGAGAGAGAGAAAGAAAGAAAGGAAGGAAACATTAGCTGCTTTTATATAAACCTTTTTTTTAAGGCACACATGTGTCCCTTTACCTTCTTGTCTTTACCTAATATTAGAATTGGATTACGACATCTATTTATCAGTGTTAGAAAATCAACTAGTAAAGATGAGAAGTGGAAATCCTAATAAAATTCCTTTGGTGGTCTTAATCAAGTTCTAAAAGACCAAGTCAGTGGTTTCAGTTAAAGTAAAAATAAATGTTTCGAGTATACTGAAAACCACCACCATTTTTCTGTTGCCATGATCTTTTTTTCATTTCCAAGGTATCTGAGGATCTGTTTAACTAGTACAGATATTACTTAGTGGGAAAACAGAAGGAGAAATCAAACAAATGTGCCATTTCATTTCAGCCTGGCTAGAATTCCCAAATCTCTCTGATTTTGTTTCTCTTTTGTTTTGCAGACAGCCTCAGTGAAGTAGATCATAGCCAGCCTCTTGAGACTGAATTAATCATTCATATGTGTTTTTTTTTTTTTGAAATCTATCGAATGAATAAGAGTGAGAGAGAAAACAACCAAAATGCCTGCTCAGTTCTTAGTATTTGGCCATCTGCCAGATTTATCTGACGTTCTCCTTAGTGGACCTGCAAACCCTTTGGAGAGCTTTCAGTTGCCATGTTAGCTCTTAAGTACCTTATTTAATTGTTTAGAGATTAATGTTCTACTTTGTTCTCTGTGCCTTTGTATTTCCTGGGCCATCAAATGTTACCACACAGGTTACACAAGCCATGAGTTGAAGTCCTGAAAACAAAATTATGAGAGGCTTGTACAGAAATCAGGTTGTGGGTGTGGCATAAACATAAACAAAACAGCAAAACAGTGCACAGACCTTTCCCCAAAGCAACAGTGAATTGAAAGAAGATTCTAGAGAAGATGGAAATGAATGAAAAGAACATAATGGTATTGTTCTGTTTTAAAGCTACAGGATATAGAAATTGAGTGGATGCTCTTCAACCTGTGAATGTACCCAGGTAATTTGACTTCAGTGTTGCTTCAGCAAGCTGATATGGTGTTAACAAAAATAATAAAGTAATGCGAGCTTTCAGAGGCCCTGTGGCTTCAGAGCTGATAGAGAGTGGAGCAGCTTGGAGCAGAAGCCTGATGGAAACACTTAATGCCAGTATGTAAGAACAGATGTTAAAAGAGAGTTGGGGGTGTGGGAGTTGCATCAGGAGCAGCTGGTGTTCTCAAGGCCCTACTCCTGTGTACCATCAACCGGGCCCCTTGCACTGCACCTCAGCAGACCCTGTGTGATTGGCAAACAGAGTCCCTGCATCTGTAAGCTCTTTCTCTTTCACCTTTTCACGTTTTTCCCTAAATCTTAGCTTTTCCTTCATGATAGTGCCTTCTATATTTTTACCACCATATCCCTGACTCACAGGGGGATGGGAAGGGACTGGAGGCATCAGTGTTCTTATTTTTGTGTTTTGCTGCCTCTACCAGGCCATTCAAATGAAGAAATTTTTTCATAAAGTTAAGTAAAGTGAAGTCCATGTTATCCGTACGACACACTGTGTATCCTAGTCATCTCTGCCTGCAGTTCTAGGGCATTCTAGCAGGCAGCTGTGCTTGCTGGAATTTACATATCAGTTTTGTCACTTCTGCCATTGTCTTGACTTTAGGCAAATCCCTGAAACCATCTGGCCAGTTTACATGTCTACAAAATGGAGATAGTAACACCCATTTTAGAAAAATGTTAAGGGAAACCATAATCCAATGTGAAAGAAACTTAACTACAACTTCCTGAAAATGTAATACTTGGTGATTGATAAGATTGTCAATATCATCAAATTTCTCAAGATTTCAAATCTTCCTTTCCAGCTTATCCTTTCAATCACCCTGCAAGACTTCAATATCACATGATGGCAACCATTCTGCCTCTCTAGTCACAATACTCTACTAGACCTCTACACACCTACATTTCTTCCAGTCGCAGACATACACTTTTTCAAATATTTCAGTTTCAGTTGGGTGCATTTTACAATTGATTTTTTGAAACTTTCAACCACTTTTCCCTTAAAATCTTGCTATTTAAATAATTCTGCTTCCAATAGTTGATGACATTGGAACTCAAGAAATGTATTAATTCCACCTGGTCTCAGCAGATATCTTTACCATCTCCCACCTCCCCCCTGTTTATAGCACTTCATCAATAACCTCCTTCCATTGTAGGTTGTTGCCTTAGAAGACCTTTCTAGGCAGACTTCCACTCCCATCCAGTTCTCTCATTCAACCCTGGATTTCCCTGATTCTATAGACCTGCTTTTCAGAATTTCTCTCTATCAATCCAACCCAAGGACAAAAGCCCTCTTTGCTTTCAGGAGCCAAACAACACCCTTCCTGAAACTCAGATTTCATTCCTCTATGCTTTACTCTGCTGTTGGAGGATAAGCACACGTAGCCCAGACTTCTGAGCACAGGTCCACTTCCCCAGCAAGACAGACATCGATCCCTAAAGAGGTCAGAAACCTTTTTCTGTAAAGGGTCACATAGTAAATGTTTATGTCTTTGTGGATCAAATGGTGTCTGTCACAATTAGTGAACTCTGTCATTATAGTATGAAAGCAGCTACAGACATTGTAAAAAAAATATGTTGCACTCCAATAAAATATTACTTTCAAAAACAGGTGGAAGGGAATCACCCATACGTTGTGATAGGAAGCTAAAATGGTACAGCTACTCTGTAAAACAGTTTTGGAGTTTCTCATAACATCAAATATGCAATTCCCATATGACCCAGCAATTGCACTCTTGGGCATTTCTCCCAGAGAAATGAAAACTTATGTTCATATGTAAACTGGTAAAAATGTTCCCAACAGCTTTATTTATAATAATCAAAAGTTGAAAACAACTTGGATGTCTTTCAACAAAAGAATGATCAAACAAACTATGGTATATCCATACTATAGAATACTATTCGTCAATAAAGATGTGAACTTTTGATACACAAAACTTGAACAAATCTTCAGGAAATAATGCTGAATGAAAAAAGCCAGTCTTAAAAGATGACATACTGTAGAATTACATTTATATAACATAATTGAAATACAAAATTATAGAAATGGATTACAGATTAGTGGTTGCCAGGGCTTGGGGAGGGGAAGAAGGAAAGTGAGTGTGGCTATAAAAGGGCAACACAAGAGAGCCTGTGGTGCAAAGACTGTTCTGTATCTTGACTAAGGTAGTAAATACATGCACTCAAATGTGATAAAATTGATGGAGAAACTGACCTAAAATGGTTCCCTGCCACGTGGAACTGACCTAAAATGGTGGCCCGAGCAGAGAGAGAAGTCCCCAGCCTAAGCCCCAGCCCACTTCCGCATAGCCCCCTCCAAGCCACACCCCAAGCCAATCACCAGATGACACCTACCCCTTCCCCAACTCAAGGAAGTCCCCAACCCATAGAAACCTGCTCAAAACCTTGATAGGGGCTCAGTGTTTTGGGAAAGATCCCACTAAGCCCGCAGGCATAATAAAGTTGACTCTCCTAACTCTCTGAGTGCCGCTTGGGTTCTTTCCAGTCCTTGTATCCATAACAAAATCATATGGAACTAAACACATACATATACACACACACACACATACAGACACACACATACACACACACACACACACACACACACACACACAAATGATTACAAGGAAAACTGGGGCGATCTGAAAAAAGATTAGTAGACTGTTACTGTGTCAATATTTGGTTATGATATTATACTAGAGTTCTATAAGACGTTACTATTGTGAGAAGGTGGTTGAAGGTTGTTACATGGATCTCTGTATTATTTTTAATACCTATGAATCTACAATTGTTTAAAAATAAAACGTTCAATAATGGTAATAAACAGGTGGCAAAACAAATTCGGGCAGTCGTTTGCCCACTCCTGTCCTAGAACAGTACATTCCTCATTTGTTTTTAAAATCTAGCCTGCATTCCTGCGGTTCCCAATTATCTATTCTGGTCCTTGCCGCTCCCTTGCTCCAGGTATTTATTTTCAATTGCCTGCTACTTGGGTAACCTTTCTGTATTTCAATATCAAAAGGTCCACAATTAAGTCATCATCATTCCTAATCCTACCTGAGCCTCCGCTCTGCGCAAAAAAACGAAAAACAAAAACAAAAAACTTCCATTTTTTCCTCTCTTTGCAGGTCCTTGCTCTGTGAATTGCAGCAGAACCTCTCCTCATTCTTGGTCCAAACCTAGGCGTCACCTCTAATTCTTCTAATAACCAATCATGTCACAAGAGCTATAGGCTTTATCCCCAAGGGGCCTCTTCTACTGATTTTTACTGCTGTGACTCTGGCTCAGGCTTCTCTTATTTGCTGCTTAAACTATTGTTACAGCCTATGTGGTTTCTTCTTGTCTGTTTCTCTCCTTTAGGTCATTCTACTCTGGCTCACAGCTCTGAACAGAGCTCAGGCTCGCACGCTCTCTGACTCTCCTTCGTGTAAGAAGGCAAGTCCAGGCTCCTCAGTCGCCATCAGGCGCTCTTTCCATCTTTTTTCAGCTAGTTTTTCTACTCTTGTTACTTACCTATTAATTCTCTATGTGCCAGCCAAAATGCCAGACTTTCAATTTCTTACAGATTTGTCACTTAATGTCATTGCTCTTTCCTCTGCCTTCATGCCTAAGTTTTCATCTCTGTCAATCAAAATTCTTTCAGGTGGTGATCAAAATAAATCTGTCTGTCAGTAAACAATATAACTCTCCATGGACATAAGGAATATGGACATTGGAAAAGGTTTCCATTCTGAGAGGCAATGGCAACAGTATTAATTTAAAACATAACACAACACTGCCCAGAGAAACCCCTAGCCTGGCAGAAAGTATGCTTGTGTGTGCTGGTGTGCAAGGCACACATTGTGTCTAACTAAACAGAACTGATTTATGTGTGTGGTGGGGTGCCAGCAGGCAAGCGAAAGACAAGTCAGATCTGGTCAAAAACTGATCACACACCGCTTTCACCAGATTTACTTAAAGATCACGTCAATATTTCTCTTGTATAAGTCCCACTTCTGCACCCCTTCATCACATAGCTCTCTCATGACCCTTCTGCTCTCCCAACAATACTGCATCAAGGCTGGTATATGTAGTGAATCTTCACTGACAGTGTGGGGTGACCTAGATTCAGGGACGGCTAACTCCAGTTGTGCAAAACATACCTGTAGGAATCTCTCTCTCTCTCTACGCTCTTTGACATGGCTTCCCTGTGTTTTGGCTGTATTTTCAGACAGAATTCCCTCTCTGGTGATAAAAGCATGTCCTAGAAGCTTGAGGCTTTCATGTTCCATCTTCACGATCTCCTTGCCTGAATGTCATCCTCTTGGCCTTTAATTCCTTGTGCCAATCTATTTGGGCAGCTTGTATGGCACTAAAGTTGCTTTAATTGTAGCGTGTGCAAACTTGTAATTTTAAAATATTTTTTTTAATCCTGAAAATGACGCTTTGATTGAAGCACTATTATTCTTCACATTTTACCAGTGAGAAAACTGAGTTTTAGAACTTCTTTGTTTACTTGCCCAAGGTTCCTAAATTAGTAAATGGTGAGTAACAATTTGAACTTGGGTGGTCTAGTTTCAAAGCCCATATACTTAAAAAGTGCTCTACTGCCTACCTGAGACTTGGTTTATCCATTCTGAAAGTGAGGATAATTATAACTACCCTATTTTCCTCACAGAACATTGTGCTTATCAAAAAACGCATACAATTATTCCAGAAAAGTACTGTTAAATGTATGGGATTATTATTTTTCCATAGTTCATTTTAAACATCATCTAATATTTATGTTCCTTTTTGTGAAAAATGAAAAGTAAATGTTATTAATAGTATCCAAAATATGTAAAGAATTCTTACAACTCAGTAAGATGACAACTTGATTTTTTTAATGGACAAAGGGTTTGAAAAGGCACTTCAGAAACTAATACGTATGAATGGCCAATAAGCACATAGATAAATTGGTCAACATCATTAATCAGCAGGGAAATACAAATTAGAACCATAATAAGACTCTTATTATCCATCCATTAGTACAGCTAAAATTAAAAAGAGAGACTACTGGTGGGAACCTAAACAATATGACCACTTTGGAAACTTCTGGCAATTTTGTAAATAGTTTAACATGCACTTTCCAGCCATTATACTCTCAAATAGTATTTACCCAACATAAATGAAAACGTAGATCTCCACAAAGATTTATACGTTATTGTTCATAACAGCTTTATTTCCAATAGCCAAAACCTACTGCGTTTTCCCGAAAATAAGACTGGTCTTATTTTACTATAATATAAGAACTGGTAAAATATAATATAGTATAGTATAGTATAGTATAGTATAGTATAGTATAGTATAGTATAGTATAGTATAGTATAGTATAGAATAGTATAATATAATATAACATAATAAAATACTGGGTCTTATATTGATTCTTGCTTCAAAAGACGCATTAGAGCTAATGGTCTGGCTAGGTCTTATTTTCAGGGAAACATGGTAGTAACAATTCAATTGTGCATCAACAAGTGAATGGATAGACAAACAGTGGCATGTCCATACAAAGGAATACCATTCAGCTACATGAACTACTGCTATACATTACAAAGTGGACGAATCTCAAAATCATTATCCTGAGTGCTAGAAACAAGCCACGAAAGACTACTTGCTATATAATTCTATTTATACAAAATCTAAACAAATATGTAGGGTCAAGAAGCAGATCAGTGGTTGCCAGAAATGGAGTAAGGGGTGTCCTGTGATGGGGCACAGTTGAGATGATGTATCTTTCATGTAGTTGGTAGTTTCATGGGTGTATATCATTGTCAAAAAACTGTTGAATTGTACACTTTAAATGGATGCAGTTAACTGTATGTAAATTACTACTCAGAAGTTCATCAAGGGAAAAATGAAAACTATGGATGATAGCCCAGTGTGTGACTAATTTAAACAAGATGTTCTAGAAGGGAGAAAAATCAATGAGGCTGGTGGCAGCTCATGAGAGCTGCTCATGCACACCTATTCCCAATCTACAAACATTAGACAGTCATGATATCTTGATAGTAGCTTGAAATCAGCCATCGTGGGAGTATTTACACCATGGAAATAGATAAATGCTACAAATTTGTGTCCTTCCTTCCCACAAGAACCTATTGTTAAACATTTACTAGAAAATCACTGACTGGTATCATCTATAATATATTAATATATGCTTTACACCCAATATTTCTCTTTATAGCTCTGTACTTACCTCACTTATAAGAATTTAATAAAAATGGGAAATCAGTAAGAAAATTAAATGCAACATAGTACATTGACTGAGGGAATAAATAAAAAACAATTTCTTAATTAGACTTTTTAAATTTGGAAAAGAGAGATGGGGCAGAGATTATGTTAGAACTAAAATAGAAAGAACAATAGATTAGGAACCAGCACACTTGAGTCTGACACAAGTTCTGCCCATTTACAGGCTTATGAGACCTTGGGCATGTCCCATTTTTTCTCCTAGCCACAGATTCGTCATTTGTAAAATAAAGTTCATAATACCATATCAGTTTAAATCATGTGGTTGGAGTGAGGCTTGAATAAAACTATGTCTGATAAAGGTGCTTGTTATTATTACATTCTAATCTGATATTTCCAGAAGATTTAAATGTCTCCCCAAATCTATTGTAAACATCTTGAAAGC